>NW_027280394.1:0-85425 GCF_046629955.1 Centroberyx affinis
TATTGTTCTACAGGAACATTTACAAGTCCTATAGGGGCTGGGGGGGGGGGGGGGTAAGACCACTGGAAAGACTCTAGGCTCCTTCCAAGAATCCTTCAAGATCTCATCTAAATTGATTTCCTTTTGAGAGGAAATATTGAGGGAGTCCCTCTCAGAGAAGTTCTACTGGCTGAGCAGAGGAGTCACCAGTGTGAGAGTGACTGCTCAATATCTTTCTTTCTTTTGTTTTTAATGTCATTTTATATATTTTTTCTGTTTTATGTGAAGCACATTGTATTTGCCTTGTGTATGAAATGTGCTATATAAATAAAGTTTGCCATGCCTTTTGATGCCTTTCCTGCACAAGGTGTGGTCTGCCTCGTCCCAGACCAGATCCCACTGCAGGCAGGAAAACAAGAGTGACCTACATGTTTTCTCTCAGGTTTCCAGGCCGCCGGTCGAGGTATGTAGCGGTCAGCGCCGGGCCGGCCGAAGACCAGAGAGAGACGCTATTGTCGACGGACAGCTAGCAGCTATAAATACCTCTGATTTCCCAGCATGCCTGCTAATCCTCGGCGCTACAAAGACACGCTGCGGATCCGTCAGCTGGAGGCTCCGGCCGCTCCGCTACGATCCAGCAAACCAACCGGCTGCATCTCAAATCCTGAGAGAGTCATGTATCAAAGCTTTCATCCCCCTTTCCATCCCATCACCATGGCAACCCCTCGGGGTGCGTGTGTGTTTGTGTGTGTGTGTGTGTGTGTGTGTGCCCGATTACGCCAAAGACTGTCTTGCAGACAAAGGGGGGAGGGGGGAGGGGGGAGGTGGGGGGTGCAGACATATGCTCATCTGAATAGCAGCATGTAAGCAGTGAGATGTTTATCTTCCTGCTAACAAAAGAAACATGTGATGTTACTACTGTGTGACAGACAGGCAGACAGACAGACAGACAGACAGGCAGGCAGGCAGACAGACAGACAGACAGACAGGCAGACAGACAGACAGACAGACAGGCAGGCAGACAGACAGACAGGCAGCATCCACTGTGGCTCAAATCCAACATTCCTCCATTAAATGCAACATGAAGAGCTGCTGTGTGATACAAAATGGACGACACTAGCAGGACGTAGAGGAGGATAAACATCACTTCACCTCCTTTTTACTGGCAGAAGAAACCTTTTAGGGTTTTTACAGAAAATATAACACATTTCTGAAAACAGATTTTAGTTAATATTGTTGGTTGTTATGCTGATCACCCGCTGAGCTCATCGTTTCCTCTCTGTTTCCTCTACACCTCTGATGTGTTCATCCAGACGACGTCTCTCTCTCCTCAGCACAGCGTCTGTATCAGCAGCTCATTGTTATTCTCAGAGGGAAGCGGAGCAGAGAACGGAGAACGCCGCTCTGCTCTCTTTATCTCGGATACGCTCGCACTGTGCCAAGCCTGCAGCCTGGCAACAGCCAATCAGAGCGGAGCTTAGTGTGGGGTGAAGCCCTGGTTTCTCTGCATAGTAACAAGCCGGAGCCGGGATGGAGAGAGAGACGCAGGAGGAGTGTAGAATATAGACTGAACAGAAAGGGTTCTGTATAGCACCAGGGAATGGTTCTTTAGGGTGGTACCATAGTAGAACACTTTTAGAAAGGTTCTCTATAGCACTGTGCACAAACGGTTCTGCATAGAACCTGTATGGAGCTGTAAAGAACCCTTTGAGAATAAATTAAATGCTCCAAACGAGCAGCATTTAAAGACCTTTTTAAAAATCACACTTTGTTCTTTATTTTGATTTATCTGTGATAACACTGTATTTTCTGGGTCTACAATTTCCTAATAATTTCCGAGAAAGGAACTATTCATTTCTTGGGAATTTTCCTGGAAAGAACCAAGAAGAGACGCAGCAGCTCTGTAGAAACTGTCAGCAGTCTGGAGAGTCCATCACATACTGTCAATTTCCTGGAAAGAACTGCAAAACTATAAACTATTTACTGGAAAAATAACAGGCAGAGGTCAATTATCAAAAGTCATTATTCATATAATTATAATATTGTTATTTGTTTAATTCTTAATACATTTTTAGGTCATTTCTAAGTTTCTATATAACTACTGCATCATTTCATGGTTCTGTCTAGGAAACTCCAGACTTACTATCACTAAACTCTTTCTCTATTTCTACTAATATCTACTAATCTGTAATCAGAACAGAACTTCATGGTTCTTCCTAAGAAGTTAACAGTTCCTCTCAGGAAATTATTAGGAAATTGCTGACCAGGAAAATAAAGCGTTAACGTTTAATTTAATTTAATTTAATTTAATTTAATTTAATTTAATTTGCTGTGTTTATATGCCCTAACTTTACACCAGGGATAAATGAAGTATCTGTGTCTGCCTGCCTGTCTGTTCTTTGGTTAACCTGCGGTGGAAATGTGGGTCAAACTGAGTTAGGAAGCCGTTTTTGTTTTGCCGGAGCTTCATTTTGGAAAACCTGCTGGTTCTATATATTAATATTCAAATAAAAATTCAACATTTTATGAAAATCAATTTAATACATCAATAATTTAAAATAATAAATATGTGATTTGTGTTTCAAAATCTGCAAAAACCAGGAGATATTTTTGATGTTTTTGTTTGATTTTGGTTTTACAGGTCAAAGGTCAAACTGAGGACAACCTGGTAAATTATCAATGAGCAAAATGGAGATGTTAACAATGATATATTCAAACCGGTTCATAATTTATGGCTATTAAATAGGAAGCAACCCCCCTCCTCCACACACACACACACACACACACACACACACTCACACACAAGGAAATCACAAATGACTGATTTGAGCTGCATCAATATAGAAACACTGATTAATATTCAAACTAAGTTAATATTCAAACTAAGTTCTAGAACATGTTGAAGTGTTTAGCTGTTCCAAATTCACAAATGTTCCGCTCCTCTCATCGGTGGGTTTGTTATGAATATTAAATGAGAGGCAGCAGCTTTTGATTTAACAGGCAAAACCCTGAATATGTATTTTCAGTTCTGCTGTTTCTCAGTGATCAGTAGTGAAGCTGTTCAGAGGCTGACAGCATCACAGCTGCTGTCACTCATCTTCTCTTCAGCACCCCCCCCCCCCCCACCCCCCCTTCAATATTTCAAAGCAGCCATAAAACATTCAGTGCTGCGCTGACAATCACTGAGCTGAGACTAAGAACAGGACTGCCAGACTGACTGTAGGAAAACTACTGACAGATCAGAGTGAATCACACTGCAGTGGAAGTAAAATGGAATAAATCATATAGCCTAAATTTCGGTTAATACTCGTCAGTACAGGAGACTCACTAGACTTCACTCTGTAGCTGCAACCAGTCAGTCACAAAGCAAAACAATACTGCATGTTGACTGTCTATATGTAGACTGATATGTAAAGTCTGCTGTCTATAGAGGCTTTATAGTCACCAGTCTGCTCCCAGCCAGCCTGTCTCCATGATGGAGGAACTGTAGAACTGTGTGTTAGTGAATAAAGTGTAAATGTGTATCAAGCAGCTAGAGTCAGCTTGTTGTGGTGTGGCTGTAGATCCATTCAGTAACGTTCTCAGTAAAAGTGAATAGTGTGATAAGGTGGATTTGTTTCCAAATGTAGGTTACTGTGACACAGTAAACTGTCTTGTCTTTAGCCCTAGTCTCTACTCCAAAACATGAAGAGTTGGAGCTTGAGAAGAGTCAGCTCAGTTAACCTGAACAAACTGTTAGCTAGCTAACTAGCCGGCAAACATACTGATGTTAATGTGAACATGCTAACGCTAGATGCTACTAGATACGTTAGCTAGTGTGCTAATCAGATGTGATGGTTAGCTGACCAGATGCTATGGTTAGCTAGCTAACAAGCTGACATTATCTAAACACTAAATCAATCAGATGGATCAGTGATGAAATGATCAGTTCAGTCAGAAACAGACAGAAATTAACCGTCTGTTCAATTCTGTTGAGACAGAAACACAGTCAGCTGTTCACAGAGCTGAATATGTAATATATGTATAATAATAATATATATTCATATTATCTAGAGCGATATAGTCTTATACGTGAGGTGCTGTTGTCCTGTACTGAACTGTTATTTCCAACTATAAGTTGACAATATGTCACCAGATATTATTCCTATAGGCTACTTTTATTGTACTTAGTGATTAAAATGATTTTGATTCTGATGACTTGTTTTTCTCATTTTATTGTGTTCAGTAATTTATTGTGGAAGGTGAGCATCAGACTGTCCTCATTTTTCTCTCTTTCTAAGCATCATGTGTGTTCACAGTTTACTGTAACAGACTGCCAGTCAGACAGTCTGCTGACTCTGGGTCAGTAGGTCGACACAACAGACCCCAGGTGTCACCTGAGCCGCAGTGTGTGTGTGTGTGTGTGTGTGTGTGTGTGTGTGTTCGATAAACCATTCATTTACTCAAATACACTCATATACACACAGACTCAATGGTTAAACAACAATGTATGCAAGTGCCAGTCTGCAACCAGAGTGGAAGGATTGTGACTGTGGTTTCATGGTTGCATTATAACATCAGACTGAGCCATAATAGCAATAAAACTACTGATATTACTATACTTGTGAGGACCTTGAGTGATTAATTCCCTAATCCTAACATAAACCTAATTCTAATCCTAATTTTAAACCTAAACCTGAATCCAAATCCTAAACCTGCCCCTTAATGAAGTAAGGAGCAGAAAAATGTGCTCATTTTCCTCCTCATCTCATCCTTGAGGACATCATGAGTGAGTGTGGAAATAGAAGAACACACCTGAACACTTTACAAACCACGCCGCATGTCAGCTGTATAAATGCCAGACTGTGCAGTCAGGATGAAATGGTGACAAACTGGTCGAACCAGGAAAGGGAAACGTGCGCAGCTGAATGAAAGAATGTCAACTGTGCTTTGACAGAGAGATTAGACTGAGAGCAGACACCCAGCTGCCCGACAGCCTGCCTGGACGTCGTCTTGGTCGTCTTCATTTCCCGTTTAAAAAGCAGGAATCAGAGAATCAAATGGAGAGTGAGGCTGTCGGCTGTGAGTACACTCTGCTCCGTCACTGACTGGGAGATTCTGGCTGTTCTGGGTGCAGGCTGGAGGGATTTAGAGGGATTTGAGCGGCTTCACAGGACATAACCTGGTTTCAAATTATTCTGCTCATTCAATCATTCTATGACTATGAAGGCTTCAGATGAATCATAAGGTCTGTTTTGAAATGTTTTGGACAGCCAGTGTAATTTCAGTTGTACAGACAATACAAGTCAACTGTAGTTTGAATAACTGTTCTTCATCGCCTGGATTTTCACAACCTCTAGTCTCTTAAACCAGTGATTCTCAACCTTTTTCATATCAAGGACCCCAATTCAGTCCACATTAGGTCCACGGACCCCCATTTGATGAGATTTTGTCTCTCGGACCCAAATCTGGGAACATTTTTATTGTTAGATATGATTTTGTCCAGAATCCCATGACTATCTGTGTTGTAGGTAGAGAGATAACAGAAACTAGGATCAAAACAGCCATTCTTCTGCATTCTGTAACTGTGTTAACTTCTTGTAAATGTCATATGCTGAAGTTTAACAATTCATCCATTTGCTGGGGGTCCTCTGGAACCTAATCAAGGACCCCTGGTGGTCCCCGGATCCCACGTTGAGAACCACTGTCTTAAACTACAAGTGAAATCGTTCCAACATGATATCTACCATTTAAAAGAAATCACAGCCACTCTCTCATATTGACTGCTAGCATGAAAGTTAAGCACATTACAGGTTAGTTTTGAAGTTAGGAATCATCTGAAGACATTTAGTTATAAAATAATTCATTTTATTAGAACAGAATCATTTTGATGGTATTGTCTATTGCTTGATGAATTTCAAGTAGCATTTTTTCCCAAAATGGATATAAAGTTTTGGAATGAAACCCTTCATAAAGGTTAAATTATAGATAATGAAATTTGAAAACATAACTCCAATCAAAACCTTAAACAGGCTGATATAGTTCTTCATAGCTGACACTATGTAAAATACCTGTAAAGATACTGAGTTGTCTTTAACCGTTGAAGTACTTCAAGAAGTACCTGATCATAGATAAAGAACAGCAGCAGAAAGGTTTTCTGCTGCTGGAATGTAGCTGAGGAGGATTTTTACTGAGCTGCAGCTCGGTCACCGTCTCGGTAAGAGTCAGGTACTACATGGAGGAATAAGCTTCGAGTCGTAGATCACCATTATTACAGGCAAAGGGGTCAGAGGTCACAACACCCTGACAAGAGATACAACAAATATTCCTGTGACCCTTGAATGTTTATGGGTGATAGGGAAGGAAATAAAAGCCAAGACAAAGAAGTATTAGTTTTATACCAATGATTTATCTGTCAATGTACGTTCATCATGTGTAATTGATTCTAATTAGTTCCAAATTTATCTTAAAATCCAGGTAGGGTCTGAAGTCTCTCCAACAGAGATTGAAGAAAATGACTCACAGCCTCTAAAATAAGACGACGAGAAGGCAGTGAGCCGGATGTAACGGCCTTTAAAACAAGACTTTCCAAAGATAAAGACCAAACATTCACTGCTGCTGAAACAAGTCTCAGCAGGAAGAAAGACAAAGACGAACATGAGTCTTTCTCAGGATGACGTGACCGGCGGAGGTCAGACAGAGCTCGACTCTGAAACGTGTCTGCAGCAGGATGACTTGACCGACGGATTCAACACAGACCTGCAAACAGAGGAAGACCTTAAGACAAGTCAGTCGACGGAGAGAGAAAACAAGACGACCAACCCACTGAGTCTTCTGAAAGAGGACTTGAGTCAGTTTAAGGAAGACTTGATGAACGTATTCAAGGATAAAGACATGAAGACCGCAGACCGCTCATCCAGTCAGTCAACGGAGAGAGAATATAAGACAACCAACCCACTAAGTCTTTTCAAGGAGGACTTAAGTCAGTTTAGGGAAGACCTAACCAGTGTCTTCAGTGTCGGTTTCTCCAAGGAAAAAGACACGAAGAGCGCAGATCTTAAGACGAGTCAGGCAGCGGCGAGAGAACACAAGACGACAAACCCGCTGAGCCTTCTCAAAGAGGACTTGAGTCAATTTAAGGAAGACCTGACCAGCGTCTTCAGAATGGGTCTTTCAAAAGAGAAAGACAACAAGGCCGTTGCTTCAAAGGAAGACTTCCCCAGCAACTTCAAAATGAAAGTCTTGTCTGAGGAGAAAGCTGAGAGAACAGGCCGCTCTAGAAGAGACTGTTCAGAGGTCGAACTGAACGATCTGTTTGGAAGAGACCAGACTAGACTTTCAAAGACCAGAGGGGAGAAGACGCAGGAATCTAAAAAGAGTCTTTCAGAAAAGAGGAAGGAAAGGATGACCGATGACTGCTCAAACAAGAATGGAGAAACAGTCAACGCCGGGAAAATGACCGACAATATGGAGTCTGCAGTGAATCCAACGGCCAGTGAATTGGATATAAAGTCCTCCGGGGAGAAAACTGAGACCAGAACTTTCTCTGAAACACAGCAAAGTGAGGACGGGATCCTTGCCTCGGAAACAGGTCTTTGTTCTCTGCTATTAATATTTCATATTCATTGGGATTCACTTGTATCTGTTTTATCCATTGTTTTTAATATACTTTTTACTTTTTACGCTGATGTGAAGCACTTTCTACCATACATTTATAGATTATTACCGTAAAAAATCTTAAGTGCATTCAAATTAACTTTTTCCCCACAGACGAAGAGAAGGCTGCTGCCTCGACGTCTGAAAGTGAAGACTGCAGTGTGAGTGATGATTCCTCCGTAGTGTTAGGAGAGCTGAGGATGGAGGAGGAAGACGAAGAGGAGGAGGAAGAAGATGAAAACCCTTTAATGAGTCTGGCCTCTGGAATCGGTCTCTTCATGGAAAATGACTCTATTGGAGACATCATGAGGTGAGTCTTTTATACGTTGCCACCAAGCGGCCAAAACCACGGGTGAATTTTGAAGCCGACAAGGAAGTGGCTGAAAGCTGCAGTTCCTCTAACGTCCACTAGGGTCGGCTCCAAAAAGACTCTAAATCCCGCCTAACTCCATTCAAGTCAATGGGACCACAGCCCAACTTCTCACTCAAAATATAAAGTCAATACAGTTTTTTGACAAGAGATTATGTTCTCAGTATCTAATTTTACTTCTTCTAATATGTGTTCGTATGGCGATTTTCAAAATAACTGCGTCATTAACAGGATATAACGGTTATAAAACGGGGTTGTTTTCCGAGTGATTGACAGGTCACCTGTCCAGTGATCTTGCAGGTTGCCGATCATGGACCAATAGCAGGCGGAGCTGCTGCAGCTCCAAAAAATTAAAGCCCCAATCTGCGATCACTGTTGAGAGCAGGTCTCTTGTGGCTGAGCAGGGAATTACAACAACACAACGTTTTGGTTGGCTCACACACACTCTACTGTCTCCAAGTTCAGTCTAACGGCTCGTACCAGTCCCTCCTCACCCCTCCCCTCCCCTACTGCAAAAACCAAACCCTGATGTATACAAAACTAAAACAGAGAGAGCAGGAGTGACGGTTGGCAAGTATACCCAGCTGCAGCCTGCGGAACGGGGCGGGGCTACCGATCGAACCTGTAATCCCACTCATTGATGATTTCATTGGTTTAGAGGTCGAAACAGGGTGGGACTACACATCGCCTGTAATCTAAACTGAGAATCCACTATGGTTGGAAACGAGGGAAGTAGTGTGGAGTAGTAGTGGAGAGAGAGAGAGAGAGAGAGAGAGAGAGAACATTACTTTTCACTCACTACAGTAGTTAACATCAGTGCTATCATTGCTGGCTCACTAGCTGCTAATGTTAGCTACAGATCGCTAGCTGCTAACGTTAGCTACAGATCAGTAGCTGCTAACGTTAGCTACAGATTGAACCTGTAATCCCGCCCATTGATGATTTCATTGGTTTAGCGGTCGACTTTATTGTTTTAGCAGACGATTTCATTGGTTTAGCGGTCGACCTGTACCCCTGCCCCCGATCTGTAGCCCCGCCCCGATCTGTAGCCCCGCCCCGATCTGTAGCCCCGCCCCGATCTGTAGCCCCGCCCCGTTCTGGCTGCAGCTGGGTGCTTCTCACCGTTGGGGCGATGGGGTTGCTGGACAGTGATCACTGATTGCTGCTGCACACACACTTCCTGGTTTAGACTGAGAAGATGTGTTGATTTTCACATTAAAATCTTGCCTAGTGCAGCTTTAAATGTGAAATGTTGAATGTCATGTTTTCAGTCTAACTGGATCATGTTCTGGTCTTCCAGGGGTCAGCCAGGAGGAGAACTGTGGGCCTTGAAAAACTGTAAGTTGACATGGATTTGATTCAATCTTTTATCAAAACTATTTTGAATGATGCTTATGTCTGTTCCACCACTTCTTTATCCTTCAGATTCAACCTTTTTTAAGCCTACATCTTATTAAGTATTGAAATATTTGAGGGGTTTGGGGCTAAATCTTTAATAGAGAATTTAGTAGCGTATTTGAAAGGCTGAAAATAGACAATGCTTCATTGCTTTTTTTTTTAACACAAACTCAGGTTTCGATATGCCAGGAGCCTCATGTTAAACCAACCTGATCTCATAAAAAGTGGTGAAATGAGCACAAACTCTTACGTGCTGTGGACACTAATTATGTGAAAATTACATTCCTCCACCATGAACTATGCATTGTTATGTAATGTATGCATTGTTTATGTATTGTTCGTAAGAGGACCACAGTGGAATTAAGTCGTTGACTTTACTGTGTTTTTATCCTCGATTGTTATTTACATGTATGTGCTGGGCTTCATCTGGAGCGAAATGTGCATGTATTTATTTTAACTTTCAAATAAATCCAATCCAATCCAATCCAGCTGGATTCTGTGACAAAAACATGAATTGGACACTTTCACATTTTCAGATATAGGTTGACTTTTAGACACCTAAAACAACTTGGTTAAGGTTTGAGAAAGGCTTTGGTCGGTTAAATAAGAAAAACTTTCACGAAAAATTAAAATTTGACTCCCGATAGAAAATTCCTTCATACAAACTGGGAATTGAACTCCAGTCTCTGGCATTGAAGTCAAACTCATCGTCCATCCAGCACCCTGACTGTCCCTGAGCTGCTGCACTGAGACTCTACTGCCTGGTTACAGTCGTGTCTCCTTCATGGAACCAATGAGTTTTAACACTTTCCGTGCCTCCAACATGTAATTTGGTGTTAATAAGTTGTGTTCATTTCATGTATTTGTGTGAGATCAGGTTAAGTTAAATTTGAGGCCTATTTCTGTGTCTATCCTATTTCTGGTTTCTTCTTCCTCTCCTCAGTCGCCTGTTATTTAACTCTGGACCCGAACACCGCCAACCCCGAGCTCCTTCTGTCCGACGACAACAGGAAGGCGACCCGCGTCTGGTCGGACCACCGGTACCCCGAACACCCGGAGCGGTTCGGCGGCTGCCCGCAGGTCCTGTGCAGGGAAGGCCTGCTGGAGAGGTTTTACTGGGAGGTGGAGTGGAGCGGGGGGGCGGACGTCGGCGTGGCCTACAACAGCATCTCCAGGGACGGAGACGCCAGCGGCTGCCTGCTGGGACACAACGGCAAGTCCTGGACTCTGGAGTGCTGCGAGGGAAGCTACACCCCCTGCCACGACAACAAGAGGTTCGGGTCTTCCTCGCCGCGTCCCTCGGCCCGCAGAGTCGGCGTTTATCTGGACTGGGCGGCCGGGTCTCTGTCCTTCTACGCCGTCTCTCCGGACTCCATGACGCTCCTCCACACCTTCAGCGCCGCCTTCACCGAGCCGCTGTACCCCGGCTTCTGGGTCTGGGGTTCAGACGCCTGGGTGTCGCTGAGCCAGGTGGAGCTGGACTGGGAGCGCCTGCTGCAGTGAAGGACCGGATCCCAAGTTGTAGGACTTGAGTCCCAATTTTGATGACTTGTGACTCGACTCGGACTCGACTTACACTGAGAACTTGAACTTGGGACTCGATCACCTCAGACATCGGCTCTTTTCAGCATTGCCCTAAATTTGTACCTGATCATCTTGTTCGTCAAATTTTTTTATTCTTTTATTATGGTTCTTTTTTGACACTTTTGCCTTTATTGGATAAAATCAACAAAAATGTCAGATGCTGGATTTAAACCCAGGACATTGCAGTTACATGATGCAAGCCTTTGACCACTGCACCTCTAGGACACCCAACTCTCTTCTGGTTTACTGCTTAATAAAGTTTTTGGATTTATATTTTTCTCTCTGGCAGATTTACTGATCCACAGCATGAAATATTTAAAAAGCTACTTTAATAAACACTCAGCGTAGTCTGCGTCATATTTACAGCAAGGTTATTATCGTTAACAAAAACTAACAAAATAACGAAAACTAGGTGTGAAAAAACGTTTCAGTTAACTGAGATAAAAATGAGGCTTTACACAAAACGATAACTAACTGAAACTGTATTGTGTGTTTACAAAACTAACTAAAGCCTAGTATTTAGAATTTTTGAATCTCGCCCCTGACAAATACCCCATATTACAAAAAAAGACTAAAACTAACACTGAAACTAATAAAAACTAAACTAAACTCGCAAACCCGCTGTAAAAGCTAATTAAAACTAAACTGAAATTGAAAACAAAAAGTCAAAACGAAATAAAAATAAAAACTAATGAAAAATGCAAAACTGTAATAACCTTGATTTACAGTCTGATGTTATCTCTGTCTTGTGTTGATATACAGAGAGTGTGTGTGTGTGTGTGTGTGTGTGTGTGTGTGTGTCTGACCTGTAGCTGACACAGGCTGTTGTCCTGGCTGCCCCGGGCCTCCTGCACCTCCTGCATCTCCTTCTCCAGCTGTTCCAGACGAGCAACACGCATCTGCAGCACACACACACACACACACACACACACACACACACACACACACACACACACACACACTACTCAGACAAAGGCTCCAGATGTGCTCTAATTCTACCAGCAGTTGTCTTTGTTTTGTATGTTATGCAGTTGTACTTAGAACTGTTTTATTTAAAACAATCAAATAGTTATTATTTTTTTTACAAATGTTTTTAAAAATTGTTGACATATTTTACATTTTAAAGAGATAGTTCAGATTTTACCAAAGCTGATCTGATTTATCATGAACTGAAGCTCCTTCCCATCCATCTAACAACACTGGCATGAGGACTTAATAATAGTAATTAGCATTTATTAACAATTAATTATCATTACTAATGCAAGGCAATGAGGCTGACCACATCTTTAAAATATAATATTTAAGTTCTTAACTATGGTAAACTTTTACCAAACAGCTAGGAAACAGTTTGTAATGTGCTGCATGTGATTTTCGAATAATTTAGAATAATATGACTTTGGATTGGCTTCTGAAAAACCTGAACTGCCCCTTTAATATTTCAGGTAATGTCTAATCAGTGTTGTATTTGGCCAAACTGTCTTCTCCTGTCCTCATAAACTCTCCTTCAGTTTTCATCTTGTAAACAAAGACTATCTTTGCTTCTCGTCAACATTCTTAGAAGTGGGTGTGGCTAACGGAGTCTGTGACTAGCCAATCAGGAGCCGGTCTCAGGCGGTCTCACCTGGGTCCTCTGAACCATCTCGTCGCTGGTACCGAAGCGCTCCTCCATGACGGATCGGACCTGCTGGGCCTCGAACTCCAGCTGCTGACGGATCAGATCCATCTGCAGAGAGAACTACAACAAAACACCAAGGTCAGACAAAGATGCAGTTCAGGACAGAGGCGTCACTTCACTGGACACTAAGGTCCTGCATCCGAGAGCAACAACTAGAGCAGCAACTAGAGGAGATTGTCCAACTCCTAGAAGACAAAGTAGTTTTGGCCAATCTGCTTTTTCTGTCAGAGCCTCTCAGGATTGGGAGAACTTACCGCAACACATAAGAAACTGAATCAACTACCATTCCTTCTCCACAACATGAAGAGCCTGGTTTGGCTTATTAGAAATCAAACTTGTGAACTCTAGAACAGGGAGGAGTTTTCCTGTTGTTTGTTGTCTTATTTGTCATTATTATACTTAGTGTAGGAGCTGCTCCTGCTTATCATAGGCTCTGTACATAATATCCACACTTCACCAGGACTAACATTGTGTCGTCATGCTATTTGTTGATTTGTTGATTGTTGCCATGCTATTGTTGATTTTGTGTTATAAGAGCTGTGTTTCTTGTCTCTATGTAGTGCAGGCTCTGTTTGTATCTGCATATTTTCACTGTTTTTATCGTTGATTGTATTTCCAATGTTTTTATTCTTAATGTTTGTGCTTTCAACTATTGCCTGCCCGGGGACTACAGATGAAAATTCGCCTTTTTGGCTAACTAATGTTATTAATATGCACTGTCCCTGTCAAGTAAAGTAATAAAACTAAACTAAAAACTGATATCATCTACCACCAAAACCTCCAAAGCTGCTCATACAGGCTTTATAGTTGCATAGGGGGGTGACATCATCAATCACATTTCTGGGGACAAAGTGGGTCAATGGCTGATGTATGTATGATAGATTATTAGTCATTGGTCCTGATGCTCCCTGGTAGGTTTTTCTTTTTTTCGATTTGTTTCCAAATACATTTCTGGTGATTTTTTTTATATAATGCTACAAACTATAACATCAGATTTGGATTAATTTAGACCAAGACAATACTGACCAATCTGCTGAATGTTCAAAAATTCAAATGATGCCAGAATCTGAGCTTGGCTCCAACACTTCAATATTTCTGTGATGTGTGTGTGTGTGTGTGTGTGTGTGTGTGTGTGTGTGTGTGTGTGTGTGTGTGTGTGTGTGTGTGTGCTCACCGTGTCGATGCGGGGCAGCTGGGCCAGTCTCTGGGACAGCGCCTCCAGCTGGGTGTAATACCAGCAGCGCTCCCTCTCCTCCCGGTCGATCTCCCCCAGCAGGAGGCTCCTGTGTCCGGACACACACACACACACACACACACACACACACACACACACAGGGCATTAGATATCACTATTATTATTATTATTATTAGTAGTAGTAGTATTGTTATTATCAATCATAATAATAATAATATCAATAATAGATCAGAAAAATAATTTAAAAAAGACTATTCTTATTATTATTATTATTAGTAGTAGTAGCAGTAGTAGTATTGTTATTATCAATCATAATAATAATAATATCAATAATAGATCAGAAAAATAATAAAACAAGACTATTCTTATTCTTATTCTTATTATTAGTAGTATTCTTATTATCAATCGTAATAATAATAATATCAATAATAGATCATAAAAAATAATAAAACAAGACTATTCTTATTCTTATTCTTATTATTAGTAGTATTCTTATTATCAATCGTAATAATAATAATATCAATAATAGATCATAAAAAATAATAAAACAAGACTATTCTTATTCTTATTCTTATTCTTATTCTTATTATTATTAGTAGTAGTATTGTTATTATCACTCGTAATAATATATCAATAATAGATCAGAAAAATAATAAAAAAAGACTATTCTTATTCTTATTATTATTAGTAGTAGTAGTATTGTTATTATCAATCATAATAATAATAATATCAATAATAGATCAGAAAAAAAAAAGACTATTATTATTATTAGTAGTAGTAGCAGTAGCAGTAGTATTCTGCAGGTGAGGTAAAATAACCATGTGTCATAAGGAAAAGATCTCACTTCAAACAAAAGAAAAACTGAAAGCATCATTTGAAGCAGCTCACCTCTCCTTGTAAAGCTCGTCCAGATGCTGCTCGCTGATTCGTCCGTCTCCTCCAATCACGGCGGGTTTGGGCGGGGCTCCGTCCAGGAAGTGGTGCGGCAGCAGGGCGGCGGCCTCTCCGGACGCCGCGCTCTGACGGGACGAGGCGCGCAGCGGGCTCCGGGCCCGGCCCGCCACCGAGGAGCAGGAGGAGGAGGAGGAGGGGGGGGGCAGGGCCAGGCGCTCCTCCCCCTCCCCCCCGCCGCCGTGGGCCAGGCTGTCCGGCAGCAGCCGCAGGTTGTGAGGCTGGTACTTCAGCTCATAGTAGTTGGTTAGATCCATGTGCAACTCTGCAGGAGCGAAGAAGAAGTTTGACTTTTCTTTAGAACGTTTTTTGGACGTTTTTCTGCCTTCATTTGACAGTTGAAAGGAGAGACGGACAGGACATAGTGGGGTAGAGAGAAAAGGACGACATGCGATAAAGGTGCTGGGGGGGCTGAGTTTCCCCGAACCAATCACTAGCAGTGGGGGAAGAAGTACTGAGATGTTTTACTTCAGTAAAAGTAGCAATACAACAATGTAAAGATACTCCATTACAAGTAAAAGTCCTGCATTCAAAATCTTACTTAAGTAAAAGTACATAAGTATTGGCAGCAAAATGTACTTAGAGTATCAAAGTAAACGTACTCATTATGCAAACTGTCCCCATTTAGAGAGTTATATTTTTCATAAATTATTGGAATATAAATACTGATTTATTGACATACATGTACATGTAAGCAGCATTTTTTAAAGTTGTCAACGTGAAGCTAATCTTAACAATTGAGCTATACTTTTGGGTAGTCTAATCTATAACAATGCTATTTTATAGTTATTTTATAAAGATGATCAAATGTTTTAAATATAAAATATTGATATGAAAAGTAACGAGTAACTATAGCTGTGAAATAAATGTAATGGAGTAAAAAGTACAATATTTCCCTCTAAAATGTAGTGGAGTATAAGTACAAAGTAGCATAAAATGGAAATACTCAAGTAAAGTACAAGTACCTCAACATTTTACTTAAGTACAGTACTTGAGTAAATGTACTTAGTTACTTTCCACCACTGATCACTAGTGACCGACGTATCGGCCGCTCTGATGTCACTTCAGTCACATGACGCAGCCTCTACATGGTTAGCAGACATTTACCAACTGACCCAAGAATGTCGTCCATTTGGACTAAAATATTGTTTTTGCAAAGACAATCTGTTGGTTGAGGAGGTGATTTCAACAAATCTATTCTGCTGAAACACCAATTAAAAACCGTCATATGAACGGTTCAAACCGCCCACAAAGGAGCTGATTGGCTCGATTGTTTCTCAGAGCGAGAACAAGCCGTTGATGCCTGACAAAATCTAAAAGTGGGCGAGACGCGATTCAGTCTGGAAGCAGACTGCTGGAGAAACTAAAGTGTAATCATCAGTGAGGAGGCTGTGCTGGCAGACAGGAGGACTGGACTGATAACAGACTGCTGTTAATTGAGGAGTCAACTGAATTCCAATCTAGACAACTGGAGACATTAATTGGCTTCTTAATTGGATTGAGGCATAACGAGGCAGACCCAGCCCGGCCAATCACGTTAGCTGGATTGAGTCTATTCATGTTGTAATGCTGATCGGTCCCAAAGGGTCTGACAGAGCCAGTCACCCTGCACTGATGTCTCCATCCAGACACACACACACACACACCCACACACACACACACACACACACACACACACACACACGCTCAGACCTTTGAGCTGGTCCAGGACGTCGCTCCGGCCGGACGAGGCCAGCGTTCCAGCCTCCTGCTCCAGTTTGCTCTGCAGCTGCTTCAGGACCTCCTGCAGGAAGAAGAGGAGGAACAACCATGGAGAATTACACAGAGAGGAGAGAGAGAGAGAGAGAGAGAGAGAGAGAGAGAAACCTCCTACTCCTCCTCCTCCACCAGACCTCCTATGTTTCTGGTTTGTTGTTTGATAGCCACCATGGCTGACCAGACAAAGAAAAGCGAAACTCAAACTGCAGCAACAGGAAATCCAAGCTCCGCCCACACTGTTTGATTGACAGGTGATCTGTGGGAAGAGCAGTGCAGAAACACCACAGAGAGGCTGAGGGACAAAGATGGAGACTGAATACAAAAAAAAAAAAAGGAACTTGAGGATTACCCCAAAACAGAACATTTTGGTATATTCTGATTCATATTCTCTTTGCTGTATCCTATAAAATGATAATAAAATAATAACAAACATTAGATCTGAGCTGATGCTGCACCAAACCCATAACAGAGCCAGAGCAGGTTGTGAGTGCCACTGCTACAATGGAAAAGCCCTTGGTGTTATGAGCTTAATGGACAGTAATGAGATTGCTTTGTCATGGCCACAGAAAAAAAACAACATACTTTCTTCAGTGTAAAACAGGTTAGATGGACATCAGTCTCCTGCAGCCAGAGTCCAGAATCTCCTCAGGTTTTGTGTTGCATTGTTGACGGAGATGAACATGAATGAGCATCTGAGATCTGCAGCTGTTTCCACCGCTGTGTGTTTTCTGTCCTGTTTCAGATTTTATTTTCCCAAACAGAGTGAGAGCGCAGGCTGGATGGAAACAAGCTTCCTCCTCACTTCGTTCCACGTCATTTTAACACCGGATGGGTCTTCATGTCTCAGGGCTGTAGCACTCGAGACCGACTTTTGACGGTCTTGGTCTCGTCTCGGACTCGTAGTTAATATGACTCGCACTTGAATCGGTCTTGGGAGTGAATATGACTCGGTCTTACATAATATTATTGTTTTTATAATTAGAATCTCTTCTAAGAAAGTGACCAGCAGCGAATTATACAATTTTCAGGGTTGATAAAGTTATGCGCCCACCGAAAGGTTTAGTGACTGCTGATTGGTGATATGCCAACTACCCAACCAATGACTTCGTTTGGATAAAAAAAACCCACAACAACTCACCATGTCCATATGTAACGTTACTCCTGCTCTCGCTCTGTCTTTCTCTGTCTTTTTTCAGTCAAGCAGAGCTGAGAGCAGCATGTGGTTGTGGAGCAGCAAGAAAAAGTGAAATAGATGAATCCACTTCTATTTAAGTAAAGGTGCAACTACTGTATGTTATGAACAACAAGCTGCCTACAATTAAATGTCCTCAAAACATGCTAATTTTGTTGAAATGTCTTTAGAAACCTCCCTTCTATTTTAGGCAATAAACAAATATATGCTATTTTAGTCAATAAATACAATGGTAGCCTTGGATAACACATTGCTATGGTATTGGTCTCGAATCGGACTCGTAGTTTTGCGGTCTTGGTCTCGACTCGGTCTCGCCCCCCCTCGGTCTTGGTCTTGAATCGGACTCGATCTGGACTTGGACTAGACCAAGGCGGTCTCGACTACAGCCCTAGTTCATGTCACACTGAAACTCTGCTACAGGATTAAATGGATTCCCTGTTTGTCCGTCATGTCCGTCTGACTGAAGCCGATTCCTTTCCTCCTGTCAGTCTGAACACTAACATGAATCCACCAAACTGTCCACACTCACCTGGAGGAATCCGATTTCCTACAGTTTGAACTCGTCCTTGAACTCATCGTGTCGCTGTTCTCTACGTGTTTCTGTTTTATTTCCTGCTGTCCGTCTCTTCGTCTCTTCTGCTGAGAGCCGCTGAGCTCAGGATGAAGCCGGCGGATAATCCAGCTGCACATAGCATCTGGACACGTGTGTGAGTGTGTGTGTGTGTGTGTGTGTGTGTGTGTGTGTGCCTATGTGCATGTGATTATACATCTGTGTGTGTGCATGCATGTGTTTTATGCAGCTTACCCTATATGTTTTTTGTCATATAAGGTGGAGGTTTTAGTTTTCAATTTTTACTACATTGTCAGAAATGAGTATCTATCTATCTATCTATCTATCTATCTATCTATCTATCTATCTATCTCTTTTTGTACTGTTTTTGTATAAAATTAGTTCCAACTAGATTAATTTGAGATTTTTGCTCTAAAATCTACAGAATCAGAGTAGAAATTCAGAGAATTGAATTAAAATTGTCTCCTTTTTACCTAAATATAAAAACTAAATAACATTTGTTTGAAATGTTTCCCCAGTGAGACAAAGGGGGTGAATACTTTACTTTTTTCTATTATGGGAATTTCATTCTTTCACATACATTTCTTGAACTTCCACTCTGTTTTCATTGAAAATAGAACTTTATGTAGATTTTAGACCAAAAAGTCATTTTGCAGCACAGTGAAATGAGCCCAAGGTGAAGCAGAGGTGAAGGTTTTTATCTCAGGCAGCTGCAGCCTCATCACACCCCGTCCTGACCTGCAAAACCCTCCACACTGCCTCCTGACCTGAGATCAGTCAAACATCTACACACACAACACTGCAACACAGTTTCTGTATAATGTGAGGTGGAGTTAAAGCCACAGAGAGCTGAAAGGTTCCAGCTCTCATTTTGTCCTCCATGTGACTCCGGTCAGATGGGTTCAGGTCCGGCTCCTTCCTGCAGCTCTTCATCACAGTCTGTCTCAAAGAACTTCACAGAGAGCGAGCCTACCTAGACCTAACTGATCAATAATCAATCGCAAACAAAAAGATGGAATACAGTCTGCAACAAAATAAAACACAGGGAAACAAAACAAAGAACAAGACACAAGACAGCCTCTAACAGCAAGAAGCTGCATGGAGTCTCTGGATCTGGATCACATGGATCTGAGCTACCAGATCAGATCCTGAGCCATGTGACCTACATGCGGCTTGTATGTGAATGCTCCGATCAGAATTTGTCAGCGTTGCCATGACAACAAGTAAATCTGACATCATCCACCTGAGGACGAGACTGACTGACAACATCAAACCAAATGAAGACACTGATGAAGGACAGGAGGGAACTTGCTGACTGATGAGAAACAGACTGGATCCTCCAGATTTTACATTTTGATGGATGAACTTCAGATAAAGATATATTTTTTTCCCAAATGGACGGACAGTGTTTTGGAAATGAACTCAGCAGACGGGTAATGAGGAGCAGAGATGGACCGTCTGATGGCTTCCCTCCTTCCTCCTCTTCCTCCTCTTCCTCATTAGAAGAGAGAAGAGACAGCGAGGGAAGTGATGGATTGAGGCTTCGCTCCTCTATCTGGGTCAGGAGGAGGCGCAGAGAGCCGACCGGACGCTCCTGATGAAAATGTTCTTCATCCTTCAGCTCTGCTGCTGTTCTCCTCTTCCTCTTCAACTTCCCATCCAGACTTTGTTTTGCACATTTTCATTTATATTTATAGGTTCTGTTCCGGTGTTTTGGCTTAAGCCCCGCCCCCAACGGGTGTTTTAATGAGATACAAACAACCTAGAGAGTTTTTCCCCTTATTCCACAACAACAACAACAACAACAACAACAACAACAACAACAACAACAACAGGGGTTGTATAGAACCTCCTTGGTTCCAAGTGGGAACTGGGAACCAAACTGGGAGAAAGCTGTTCCAGTAAAAGAGTCTGTCAATTTCATTTTGCCCTTAGATGAAATATCTTTCTATTTTTCCATGTCATAACATACACCTGTTTAATATTAAATGCCCTCAAAACCCAAATATTATATCAAAATCCCATTACTTTGCTGAAAGCTGAGTATCTTTAACGGTGACATCATGCTGCACCAAATAATAAACTCCAACCAATAAAACATCACAGATATTTGAACAGTCCCGCCCCTCCCCCCCTCCCATCAAATCAACCTACCTAACTGATCTCCCATTGGTTCACACTTCTGAACGACCCCTCCCTGCGTTAAGCCCCGCCCCCACATCTCAACAGGAAACACATCACATTAAGGATCGGGATGCTGACCTTCATGTCGGAGGTCTCGGTCTCCAGTTTGGACAGGTGGTTGGAGTTGTCCTCCAGCTCCCTCCTCAGGTGGGAGTTCTCCTTGCGGAGCGCCTCCACCTGGTGGGCCAGCTGGTCGTATGAAGCCACGGCGTTCGCCATCTTCAGACGCTGCAGCGCCCCCTGCAGGAGCAACAGGACAACAGGAGTCAGCAGAGTTACAGAAGCCACAGAGCGGTCTGTTGCACCGACACCAACGAAGAAGAAGCGTGTTGCCGGCCGATCGATGACGGTTCATTTTTTTTTTTTGTATGATTTTATTTTCGTTTCTTTATAGACACAAAACATGACATCTTATACAATACAATTATCACACACAAACCATCCTAACATAAATACAAAACCAATCCATACAAAACAAAACCCAAAATTACCAGACTTACTTCAGAACATACAAATCAGCCTATTTGCTCAGTGCTACATATCTGCTATATTCCTAAATCATACCACCTATTCATTTTAACACCTCAGCTATCCAATACCTTTTCACACAGCCTCTTTTGCAAATTAAGACATTATCTTTCATTTTTATCACCTCTGTTATGAAATCCACCTGATTAATACTCTTTATTTCTTCTATAACTTTCATCTCTTAATCTGCATACCTAATAAAAAAACAAAAAAAACAAAAAACAAAAGCAACCTCCTAAGCAGTTACCAACTGTAACTATGAGCCCCTTAGCTACTGCCTTCATTATTTCATCCCATATAGCTTCAAATTGTGCTATCTTGTTATTTTCTATGGCTGTTATCTTCGGTTGAAATGTTGGCACGCGCCACAAAAGAAAGAAAAATGAAATAAGAAGAAACAGAGTGTGGACTATCTTTGTTTATGTCAGGAATAAACAAAATAAATCTTCTTTTGTCACTTGTTAATTGAGTCGGAGTCAACTGAATTCCAATCTAGACAACTGGAGAAATGGCTTCTTAATTGGACTGAGGCATAACGAGGCAGACCCAGCCCGGCCAATCACGTTAGCTGGATCGAGTCTATTCATGCAGAGTTACAAAGGGTTTGAACAGGTGAGAGAAACTGAACGCAGTGAGGCTGCAGTGAAGTTTCTGTCCTCTCCGCCCGGCCGGCCGGACCCGGACGCTCAGGAGGAAACAAGATGGCCGCCGGCAGCAGATGGCACACAGGGCGTCTAATCATCTGTCAAATCCACTTCAGCTCGGGTTTTGATGGATGTTTTCGCTCGGTCGGGTCTGAATGCTCCCTGCTCAGTCTGTTAGGTAACATGTTCTCTAGTTCAGCCTCTGGCTCTTCACAGCCTGCCTGCTCTCCACACTGGAACTGCTTCATAGTGGATTACATTTTCCACTTGTTTTCCCTTTTTTTTATCACGTCTGCAGACTTGTTTCTGTCTCTTGTGTAGCTATAATTCTGTTCGCTGCACATTAAAGCTCCAATGCAGAATCTGTTTGGCCATACACCCAGAAATACTCTTTGTGTAGCTTCCATAACCCATCATAACCTCATATACAGGCAGAGGTGGTAGAACACAAATTCCCTACTCAAGTAAAAGTGCAAATACTCATCTAAAAATATACTCTGGTAGAAGTTGAAGTACCGTTTCAAATCCTTTACTCAAGTCAAAGTATAAAAGTACCTGGTCTTAAATTTGTTTAAATTATAAAAGTAAAAGTCGTTCTCTAAAAAAGTCATTTCTAATGTTCTAAACTGGTTTTCTGTTGAGCGTTCCTCTGAATCCCAGATGAGAAAGAGTCTGCAGCTCAGATCAGGAACCTGAACCCTAGCAGCTGAATTCACTAACGTTAATTCTCTCTCTTGTTGCTTCTCTCTTCTTTGTGTTGCTTCTCTCTCTCTCTCTTTCCTTCCTTTTTGGTGTCACTTTGTTGAACAAGCAGCCGATCACATCTGGCTCTTGATCAGCTGCTTCCGGGATGGAAGCCGTCTGATGTACAAAAAAATCAGTCATCAATCATCATAGAAAATCAGTTGATGATTTCCCAAGAGTAAAGAGTCTGTTTTGAAAATGTAGTGAGTAGAAAGTACAGATTTTTCTTTTGAAATGTAACGAGTAAAAGTAAAAAGTCTTCAGTGAAAAAAAAACTTAAGTAAAGTACAGATACTTGAAAATCTTACTTAAGTGCAGTAATGAAGTATTTTTACTGTTACATCCCACCTCTGTATCCAGGTCAGTTTTAATTAAATTATTACAAACATTTACCAACATAAACACATGTTTCCAGCCTCAAAGTAAAACTGAACCTGCTACATGCAGTCAGCCCTTCTAAAGGCTCAGTCGTGTAAATGGAGGAGGATGGAAAATGTCTTTTTTCGAAAGTATAAAAAATAAATGAAAGGATGTGTGAGGCATGTGTCGGCCTGTAGGGGGCGCCGGCTGAAGCAGGAAATGAATCCGATCCGAGCGTGTCGAGGAGCAGCAGAGAGACGGAGACAGATTCACATCAACGGCTCGGCGTTCGGCTGATGCTGTCTGCCGCGTCTCTCTGGTGTGGAAATGTAAATATTTGATCGTGTTTTCGTGTTTCTGCTCTCGGAGGCAAATGAGCTTTTCTGTTTTAGAGCTGAGACGCCTGCCGCGTGTCAGCGGGAAAACAAACAGCGATTAGAAAGTCTGACGTGTTTATATTTTTGTCTGTTGTTTCTTTTTCGGGACGCGGCGTGTAAAAATGTACAGGCGGGAGGGAGGGAGGGAGGGAAGTGTGTCAGGAGGAGAGAGAGAGAGAGAGAGACAGAGAGAGAGAGAGAGACAGAGACCTGAAGGAAAGGTTTTGTGTTTCAACAGGATGAACATGAACACATCCTGATGAACACAGATCCTCCTCTGTTCCCTTCTCTACATCAGTGTCATTTTGCACAATTCATCAGTGACATAAAACAGTTTCCTCATATTTAGGGCTTGTCTGTGATTTAAAAATCTTGTTGATTTCTCAGCAGACTGTCTCTCTCTCTCTCCTGAACTGTAAACTCTTTGTTGGACAGACTCAGATTTGGGATTTGAAGCTGCAGTTTAATGGAAACTAAAATCCAAACTGTGACCTCGACCGCAGCAATTTGCAGAAGATCTGGAGAAGAGGCTGAGAGGAAGAAGCTTCTTTAAATCCCCGGCCAACAAATCAACAAAGCATGTCAGAGGAAATTAAACACACACACATACACACAAACACACATGCACACACACACACACACACACACACACACACACACTGAAAAGGAATTTGTGCAGATCCATGTTGCAATATTCTGTAAAAAAAAAAAGCTCCACAATGTGATTTCTTTTTGTCAATAACAAATCCCCCCACCCCCCCTTACACTCTCCCCTCCTCCTCCAGGAGCAGCTGTGATGGTGTGTGTGTGTGTGTGTGTGTGTGTGTGGGGGGGGGGGTTCTCTCCTCTAGACATCTGAAGGGTTTCTGCCTACGACAGCAGATCAGAGGCTCTGGGGGAGCAGAGAGAGTAAAGGCAGAGGAGATGGGTGGGTGGGGGAGGGGTGGGAGATGGGTGGGGGGGGGGGGGGGGGCAATGTCAGTGCGCAAATGTCACCGCTGCTTTCATTACCAGGCGGCGACTCCTGGGGAATTATGGGTAAGGCCAAACAGAGCCGGTAAAGGACGATGTTCTGGCTCTTTGTGCAGAAACGCTGCGACGTGAAAAACAGGCGAAGGTCCTCGATTCGTTCAGACCACATCGACAGTCTGGACCTGGACCGGGCCGAGCTGAACCGGGCCGAGCTGAACCAAACCAAATTCCCATTCATGATTCCATATCTGATTATTCACTACAAAGTTTTAACGGTGTCAGATCGACATGCTGTGAGCCTGTGGAGCTGCTCTCTGCTCCATCTCACTTCAACTGCGCTGTTAAGAAATCCTGTTTTATTCCTGACTTCCATGTTAAATACTACACTACCCACAAGCCTTAGCGAGTTCCCACCAATCAGAGACGTCTTAAAAAAAAACATAAACGCAGTCTTGTGCTCTTGACTTTGTTTCCAGTGTTTCGCTCTCATCCTCTCTCCACTGGATGACAAGGCAGTGGTAAAATGTCATCCATCCTGTCTGGACCAATCAGTAACAAACACGTCTCCTTGTTTTGAGCTGTAGTTTCTTCTTGAACCAATCACAGTCATTCTGAATGCCGGATGCAGCAGTGAGATGCATCATTTCCCCAAGTTTAGTCAAACTCAGATCAGTGGGATGTGAGATTTTGTGTGATGGACAGATGGATGACAGAACAGAGAATGCAGTGCCCCCCCGCCCCCCCCACCAGCCCAAACGTTGTAGCGCCCCCCTCAGGCAAATCAATGTCATTTTGAAAATGTGGGAACGGGACAATGACATGTTTCATTCCCCGAAGTTTTGTTAAAATCTGATCAGTGGCGTTTGAGATATCCTGTTAAGCCCGACGTGGCGTAGTTACGAAAAATCACGATGGAAGATGGTCTATTTATAGAAGATATGAATGTTATACTGTTTTGAAAACATGGGGTCTTCAGCTTTCAGAATCCGAAAACCAATTGTATGTTGTCCAAACGATGTCTTATTACGAAGTATTTTAACAATAAAGTCGTATAAATATACACTTCGTAAATATAAGAGCAAGTTGTGATCAACTGTAACATGTCTACCATAGGGTCTACAATAACATGCTCGGTATCGCTGGAAACTAGAAATTCCGAGCTTTCCAATGACCCTAAACGCACCACGATTGGAGCGATACCACTTCCGCTATTTCCAGGGAAACGTAGCAGTCAAACTTCACATTTTACAGTCACACTGACAAAAATCTATGTCATTATCTTGGTCATAATGGTGATATTGCCTTTGAAATTTAGATTATATACTAGGCGAGGATGAAAATCTTATTCTTTCCTTTATTGCATCTCCATTTACTCTGGAATGGTAATAGATATAGGTTTACTTACAATGGATTCATATTCCTTAGCTTTTTACTTATCAAAGCAGAAATATGCATATAAGCCTTATGGTTGAGGAGCTATTCTTGGTTCATTTTGTCATTTTAGGCGTTTTTTCCTAGGGCTAGGGCTTATTGTGCCTCCACTGATTTCATCCCGGGAGACAAAAACCAAAATGTTGATTCGGTCTCTGCAGGTCAGACAGTTTGTTACGCGGCAGACGAGGCACAGGGTCACAACAATCAATCCAACTCACAGAAACATTCCCTCAGTTGTAAAACTGAACTGATGTTTGAAGGTTTTTGCCGCCTGGATGAGATTTCATCTGCTGAGCAAAACAAAGCAAATCTGACTGGAGTTTCAGTAAGAATCCATCTCCATTATGATCAATCAATCAATTAATCAAACTTTATTTATATAGCACCTTTCTAACAAATCAAATGCAATTCAAAGTGCTTTACAAGTGATTGACAAAACATAGGATGTTAAAAAATGGATTTAGAGACTAATGCACACCAGAGCAACCAAACCCCCCATGATGCTGCATCAGTATTTTATTCTTATCTTCTCTGCAGCAAACAGAATAAACAGACAGTTCTTCATCCAGTTCAGCCTCACAGCAGTCAGACAGTTTATTATGCAACAGACCAGCAGGCAGCGGCCGGAAAAATCAATCTGCCTCCAAACTGAACCGCTCACAGATCAATCAGCTCACAAACACATGGCTGCTAATATGGTTCATCTGGTTTCCTCTGCAGCACAGAGTGTGGAGTTACTTCTGTATCTGTAGTTTGAAAGTGAAAAACAAAAATATGGTTGGAAGCGAAAAAACCCCCCAAAAAAACGTGGACAATAAAGATCAATTTTGGATTCTTCTTTCACTTACAATGTACTTTTTTCATGTATTCAAAATGTTTTTATTAATTCAAGTTAGTTTTCATTCAGTCAAATATTTTTTTTGTGATGATCTTTTTACAAGACATCATCATAACAAGAGAATCAGTTTTCACTTTCTGTTGTCGTGGCTCAGCAACACGTTCGGCCATCTTGATTGGTGGGGAGCAGATGTAATCGACCTGTCAATCACCTGTCATGGCGCCGCCTGGCCCCGCCCCCTCTCTCCTGCACCACACCCACTCCAAAACAAGACCAAAAGGATTTGAATGAATGAAAAAGAGAAAATCGTAACTGAAAGGAGAAGAATTCAAAACTTTTTCACTTTAAAAACATTTTTCACTTTCAATTTCAAAATAAAGACACAAAAGTGACTCCATACAACTGCTATTAAACTGAGCTGGTTTCTGGTTTCCATGCATCACGCCTGTACAAAGCGTGTTCTGTCTGTATGTTTAATGCATGTGGGATAAAAGACACGCCAGCCGCTCCGCTTCCTTCATCGCTTCAAAGACACGAAGCTCGTTATTCTGCAGCGAGGAGGGAACTGATCTCTGGCTGGTGATCATTATTAAGAAATCAATAGAAAGAAAACTCAATTATATTTTCAGAAAAGCATCAATTTACACTTTTTTTTTTTTTTTCCATAAAAGAAACTAGCTGACTTACATCAGTTTGATACTCGTGTTTGAATGAGGATTTTTCAGGGCCAATAAAGACATTTTAGATTAAAACTGCTGATAACTAATTATTTTATTTTGTGCCGACATTCACCATCTTTCAGTTTGACCCGTTTCATTCCAAAAAAAAATCCAAGTATTCAATTTCCTCCAGAATTTTCTTCTTGTCAGAGTGGAAAAGCTTCTGAAGCAGAATGTAGTTGATTGGAGACTAAAACTCTCCGCTGTCATCAACCAAACTGCATCAGACTGGACCAGATCCCTTTTTAATAAAACGACCAGATATCAACAAGCCAATACGGTGGTAAAGTGTATTCTGCAAATAAAAATGTGTTAAATTGAGTTTTCACCCTCCACTGCATCCCTGGGCGTGTGTGTGTGTGTGTGTGTGTGTGTGTGTGTGTGTGTGTGTGTGAAGGCCTCCTGAGACTGCAGACCTCAGCTGGGTGTGTTATGTTATTTTTTTTCATCAAAGGCCTGATATTGATGTTCTGGGGTTACCAAGGTTACAGACCATGCCCCCCCCCACCCCCCCCCCCACCCCCACCCCCCCTTCCACACACACACACACACACACACACACAGACACACATCCATTTACTGTGGCTCACCCATTAACTGGCTCTTTCTCTGTTGTCATCTGATACAGACAGCTTGCTGGTGGTGGTACAAAGCATGATGGGTAACACCCCCCCCCCTAGCCCCCCCAAGAGGATAACGAATCAGACAGAGCCTTAACGAGTGTTAACGGAGCCTGTTAATGGTGCGCCACGGTTGCTATGGCAACAACCGATCCCATCTATGTGCCCCCAATATGAGATGAAGGGATGGAGAGATGAAAAGAGGAGAGATGAAACAGGAAGAGGAGAGATCAGTTCTGAACCTGGCCATGTTCAGTCAGAGAGAGAGAGAGAGAGAGAGAGAGAGAGAGAGAGAGAGAGAGAGAGAGAGAGGGAGAGGGAGAGAGAGAGAGAGAGAGAGAGAGAGAGAGAGAGAGAGAGAGAGAGAGAAAGAAATATTCTTCATTATAGATGATAAAATGCAGTGTTTAGGTCTACTATCACTTTTCCTATTAACATATCAGTCCAAGCAGGTTGTCACTGTAAAAATATTGATCGCAATTGTGATATAATATTTGAATAATTAAAGAGAGATAAGAGATAAATTGACTTCCTATGATATGGCAGTAGTAAGAATTATACAAGTGCAAGTCATCCATTAATCGATATAAGGGAAAAAATAGAAGAAGAAGAATGGTACTGGAAAAAAAAAACAATCCCTCTCTCTCCCTCTCTCTGTCTCTCTCTCTCTGTCTCTCTCTCTCTGTCTGTCTCTCTCTCTCTGTCTCTCTCTCTGTCTCTCTCTCTCTCTCTCTCTCTCTCTCTCTCTCTCGAAAACATCACAGCAGAGCGGTGAGATCATCATTCCTGTGAGATTCATCAAAATCTGATCGGTCTGATCGTCTGACGGATCACACTGACACTCTGACTCCGATCCATAATCCTCCACAGACAATGAACTGTATAACTGGCTTTAAAGACACTGTTGGGCTCAGTGCACAAAACCTTTATGAGACTTGTGTTGGGAGGTCAGAGGTCAGCTGGCAGGGATTCAGAGTCTTGCTCCATGTTTAGTTGTACGGAGCCCAGGAGCGGCCATTGGGAGAGAAAAAAAGTGATATTGAGTCACGATTTACTGTATCGTGAGCACGAGATACAGTTCGTTCCCTCGATTTCGTTAAACTGTGCAGTTTAGGAAAAAATGCAACTTAAAGGAACCTTTTAGGTATTGCAGATAGGCCTAGTAAGGATTTAGTATGTTAATATCCATTGTCTGTTTACACTGAACAGGCAAATCCCCCAAATATTACAACATATTTATCCACTTAACCTTCAGGCCATGTGAACACAATCAGGTGCTGCAACACACCCAGGACAGGCCACATTTAAACATGATCACCAATATGTGACTGACTCTTTATAAGCTCCTGAAGAGCTCATGGATTATATATCCAGAGCACCATGTCACTATTTAGAGGCACGTTTTGGCAATTTGTGCCAAAAAAATAAAACGAGAGCTCGAATTGCATATCGTGTGCACATTACAGTAAATCGTGGCCACGACATAAATGATTTTTCTCCCGATGGCCGCTCCCGGGCTCCCTATAGTTGTGTGCTAATATTCTACTAGTCCAGACCCGGGGATTCGTGTGCCACAACTCGCGCAGTCTTGCCAAAAATGTGCATAAACAGCGTAAATTTGGGAAAATTGAAAAATCAGCTTCGTCAGTCCCTGCCTATGCCGATGCTCAATGCCCATGTGCAGTTTCAGATTGATCGGCCAAACCACTGAGGAGCAAAATGGATTCAGACAGACAGACAGACGGACAGAGTTTTCCTCATTTTATAGTAGGATTTCCTTTTCCTGTTGAATCCTGATACGATGCGATACAAAACACTCTATTAATCCCAGAAAAAAAGACATTTACAACAGGCAGGACAACGCAAAAACACACTAAGCACAGTAATCGTGTCACATCATCACAGCGAACCCGTACTGTAGCTAGGGGCAAGTTCACAACATCAATAAATCCTGTTCATCATTCATGCCAAGTGATGAACAGGAGCATCACTGTCAACACCGTCCACGGCTGGACCGTCCCGCCACACAGACAAAAGACCTGATCAATCTCATTATTTGCTGCTGAAACGACCTATTTTCCCCACATGATCAATAATGATTCATATTGTCTAATCGTGATAATAATATACAGTCTATTCAAGTGAGAATTAACCGGTGTTCCCACTCTGAACGAGGAACCTTTATGTTTTGGGATTGTGTAACCGTGAAATCTCTCTGGGTACATGTTGTTGATACATTAGTAAATTTACTTGATAAACATCTTCCATTTTGCCCAGCCTTCTGGCTTTTTGGTCATAACCCAAACGTTATATTATCATATGTAGTGAAACGAATAATCCTTGCTGCTTCCACAGCTGCAAAAAAGACCATTCTTAAAAGTTGGTTTGAACCGAATAGAGTCTGGGCTGTACTGTTCTATGATATCTGTCTTCTAGAAAAATCTACAGCCAAGGTTAATGGTGCAAAACTTGAGACATTATCCACCTGGTTTCATGCTATTGCCTATATTCCTAGGCTGTTCTGACATACAGCTCTTACTTTAATAGCTGTGTTTTTTCTTTTTATTTTCTTTTTTTCTTAAAAGATCCACTGCAGTGGAAATTGTGTTTTTCAGTATGTTAGTGTAAAATTGCCCAAAATATCTGAACTGTAGTTGTGTGAAAATGAAATTTAACACAATTGTACTGGCGCTTTAATGTTTGGTCTTTACTTTTTTTAATTACCATGTTATTTCCGTAACAGCACATGCTTTCCTCACAAATAAAAATGCTTGTTTGTTTATATATTTCTGTTTGTTATGATATGTGTCTGTTATTTAATTTGATTCATTTTATTTTATTAATTTATTTTTATTCTATTTTACACCTTATTTCTCACATTTGCATTATGCTATGTACTGCTAATAATAATAATAATAATAATAATAAAAAAAGTGAGAATTAACATGAAATGAAGACAAGCCACTTCTAAAACTGCTGTAAGACAGAGGCAGACCTGTGATGTAGATATTGACACCATATTGTGATTTGAATTATGTGATTCCATATGTATTTTTGCTCATGCACATCGTTGTAAGTTGCTTGTCTTTGTCCTCACGCTGCTCTCTTGCTCTTTCTTGCTGATCAAAACAGCTGATTAATAAATAATGTTAAATGTGAGAAAAACCAGAAACACCTCCTTCCATGGCTCCACAGCCTCTCTGCTGTACGTTTGGAGGTGAAATCAGAACAAAGAGAGCGTCGCCCCGCCGCTCCTCCACCCCCACACCGCCTTCCTTCCCATCCTGCCTCTCTTCCCTCCAAGACTGTCTGGTTGCCTCGGCAACGGCAGCTTCCAGGGAAGAAGAAGAAGAAGATGGCGTCCGATTGAGAAAAGCTTCACTCAGTCTGGTTCAACACTGAGTGGAAGGATAAAAGCCAGTGTTTCCTCTCCATGTCTCATTAGAAGTCAAGGCTAATTTCAGTTTGTGGTTTAAAACGGCTTTTACTTGGATATTTACATCATTATACTGTAGTTGTATTTAGATCATGATACTGTAGTTGTATTTAGATCATGATACTGTAGTTGTATTTAGATCATTATACTGTAGTTGTATTTAGATCATTATACTGTAGTTGTATTTAGATCATTATACTGTAGTTGTATTTAGATCATTATACTGTAGTTGTATTTAGATCATTATTCTGTAGTTGTATTTAGATCATGATACTGTAGTTGCCCTCAATTTGTGTGTTGGGTGAAAAATGGGCAGGAGGAGCAGCAGAGAAAAAGAAGAAAATATTTTGTTAGAAAAAAAAAAAAAGGAAATGACTGGTTGCTCTATATTGTCAAACTAGGATCAAAATGTGTTGGGTGCTCTTGGAAAAAGGGGGAAAAAAAGAGTGCTACAAACAAAAGGAGAATCCAGGCACTCCAAATCTAAAAATAGGGCTTTAAAGCCCTGAAGAAGACCTACAGTGGTCGAAACATGTTGGCTGTTTTAATGATTTAGCCGCTACAATAAAGGCTTTTTAAATATTTCCTTCCTCGTGGTTATATTTTCATATTTGGAGTGTCTGTATTGTCCTTTTGTTTGTAGAAATATTTTGTTTATTTGGCCCCATGGATTCAAGGTTGCTGAGGTTCTTCATGGTCAGTGTCCAAATGTTAAAATAGTAAATCTATTTAATCTATATTTTAAGTTGTTAAGTTCAAATAATTTTTCTAACTTGAATGGGTTAATTTGTCATTTATGTGTTGAATGAGCTTCTTGTTAGACCGTACTGTACAATTCAACACAGTCTCACTAAAATAAATGAGCCTGAACTCTGAAGCTCAGCCTCCATGTTCCTGACAGGAATCCAGATCAGATCAGGTTCCTCCTCCAGTAAAGGATTCTGTTCCAACAGCAGGAACTGGACTGGATGTTTTCACCTACTGGTCACATGAAAAGCTAAAAGCTAAAAAGCTAAAACAGTTAGCTTCAGGTTAGCTTCAGGTTTTGTTGGGAGGTGGGAGTTGAACTATCCGACCTCCGACCTCTGACCTCCTCACCCTGAATGTCCACCGTTAAACTACTTCCAGTTTCTAGTCGACTGACAGCATCACTTAGCGGGCCGTTACACAGCAGTTTCCTGATGCTAATGCTAATGCTAATCCCAGGCTGTGTGCTGCTGCCTGTGGTCTCCATCAGCCTGACACCAGGAAGTGTTCCTCCTGTCCCAGGATCAATAAAGCGTTCTTATCAGACCTGCAGGCTCTCTGCCTGCCAGACAAACCACCAGCTGAAGACTGCTGAGCACCCAAAGGTCCCACGTTGACCCTTCCACCCTGCCGGTCTCACCGGTGGGTCCGTCATTACAAACTCACGTTATGCAGCCGAGCTTTGTTCAAACCCACAGAACTTTATTTTAAATTCGAGTCCAGATCCCAAAGTTCTCAAAGACGCCAAACATGTCAGGCTGACTTACAGGGAAACGTGTAGAAAATGAAGCACAAGACATCTGGATTTTTTCCATTTGATGTACTGGTACATACTGTACAACGTTGTTGTACAGTATGGAGAAAATGTTTTTTTATAACTTTGAAGCTACTTAAGGGGAAATTTAAGGGGAAAGTCAGGGTGCGAGGGGTTAAAGCCTTAAAATTAAATGGATCATGCATGTACTGGAATTCAGAAACTCACATTTTCTATAGCGCACAGGGAGCAGATGTGTGTTTCCATCCATGATGATGATAATTGATCAAGACAATCCAAAGATGTGGTTACATAAATCCGCCACTAGTTTACACTAATTATGCTCATCAGAATCTATTTTAACAGACAAAGTTGTTTTTTGTTGGAATTGGTTTCCTACAGACGGTTTACCAGCCGTTAAAAGCCGCTGTTGCAAAACCTTCAGAAACTCTCCGGTCTTATCTCTGAATTAATCATGTGAAGTGAACACACCCAGGCTGACCTCAGATCTGCTGCAGCATCATCCATTAGAGGAAGAGGAGAAGCTATGATGGTCATGATGTGATGATGATGAAGCTCTTTATTGGATTCACTCTAACAGCCCATAACACACACAGAGCCAATCAGGGCTCAGCTCCTGTCAGATCAAACACTTCGACACTGCTTCTGTCTCTGTGTTTCACGGCTGTTGACGCTCTGGTTTGGTTTCTAACTGCTGGCTGTTGGAAATGTGAACACAGACTGCATCAACTGTTCCAATCCTGCAGAAATAAACTTCCTTTCATTCCTCTGACAGTGAAGCTCACAGGGAAACAACATGAACACCGACAGCCTGAGAAAAACCCCTCTGAGCACTGATCTCTCACTCCAACGAGCTCTGAGCAGCTGATAATGTAATGACTGATGGATAATGTAATAACCTGCCAAGAAGTAATAAAATCTTTCTCTAAATGGATCAAAAATGTAATAAAACCTGTTAATGTAATGCATTTCCAGATAATGGAATAACATCAGACTGATATTGTAATAATAATAAAAAAAAGTGACCTTTCTTACAGTTGCTGGTATTACATCGGGAAATTCATCATCATCAGGAAAAATATTACAATATCAGGCTTTATTACATTTTTGACTCATTTATCTGGACATTTTATCACATTGAGACAAGTTACTACATTATCTGTCAGTGTTTACATTATCAGTTGCTGCAAGGTCAAAAGCAGAACGAGCCTCAACTCCCACATCAGCAAAATTGCAAGCAACCGATAGTAAGGTCAGAGGTCACAGCACCTTGAAAACAGATTGAACAAATATGCCTGAGCCCCTGCAGCGATGCTGGAGGACAGAGACGTGCTGGATGGTGACAGAATCGCTAAACACGCCGCAACACCCGGACGGCCATGTTGGATTTTCCTCTCAGTCTGACTTGTCAGTTTCAGCCTTTTCTCTTCCCCAAAACCCTGCGACTGCGTTACGTAACGTTACATAAGGGCCTTCCTCCTGTCCAGGCCTTTTCCAGGCCCGGAGAAAACCTGCGGTCCCGGAGAAAATACTGTATATATCTGTACTGTATATATACTGTATATATCTTGCATTTCATATCCACTGTTTATACTGTTTATACTGTTTATACTGTTATTTATCTGTTATTTATCTGTTATTTATCTGTTATTTATCTGTTATTTATCTCAGCACACTCATACTACCCCTTACAGTTTATTCTATTTATATACTTAGTGTATTCATACCACTCTGTTCATACTGTTCATTCTGTTAATACTGTTCATACTGTATATACACCATACTGCATACTATATATATTATTATATACATCTTGCATATTCATATATCTTGTATACTCATATCCACTGTTGATACTGTTAATACTGTTCATACTGTATATATTTTAGCACATTCATACTACCCTTACAGCTTATTTTATTTATATATTATACATACTGTATGTACATTACATTGCACTGCACTTTTACTGCTTCTTTTGCACTTCTGGTTAGATGCTAAACTGCATTTCGTTGTCTTAGTACTTGTACTCTGTTCAATGAGAATAAAGTTTAATCTAATCTAATCTAAAAAAAACAAAAAAAACCTGCGGTCCGGAGAGTCGGTGAATCAAATTCAGCCGCTCCTCCTCGATCCCAAATCTGTTCCTCTCTTTCCCCTCCTTTATTTCTGCAGCAGGATTAAAGTTTATCCACCTTTTCAGTCTGACATAGTTTAATTTTAATATTCTTTCAGTCACTAGAGGTTAGCACAGCGAGAGCATGGATAAAGAGTCTGTTTTAATTAAAGGTTTCCTCCTCCACCCAGGATACTGACAGGTATAATCCAGTTGACAGTTATTATAGTTTTGGGGGAAAAACAGCCTAAAATCTTTTTTAAAATCTTTTTTATTTGAGGAATAGAGTTTGCTCTCCTTGTTTAGGCTGTTTGTGAGATAAATCCATAGTGTACATCAAGGTAATATAAAACAGATATAAGTTATGTGAAGATAATTGATGCTTTTCTGAAAATATAATGGGTTTTTGTTTCTATTGGTGGCTGTTTGCATCATGATGAGTTCACCCTCCCTATTTCATGCCTAAAATGTACTGACAGGGTTACTATGATGTATGAATATCAAGATATGAAACATACTTTTTTAACTTCAGTGCCTGTGAATGAAGGTCAAATTCTGGCAGCTTTCAGATCTGGGGCCGGATTCACAAAACCTTCTTAAAATCTTCTTTTTCTTAACTTTAGTCTTAAGGAAAAAAATAGGAAAAAATGCTATTCTCAAAAACAGTTCTTATATATTTTCTTACCTTTCTTCTTATGTTTCTTCCTAAGAAAAAACTTAGGAATAAATGGTATTCTTGAAGTGAAAGTTGTCAAATTTGTTCTTGATTTTTTTCTTAACTTTAAGACGGCCCTTCACCTGTCTTAAAACTCCTACAGTGAAAAGGTAAGCCTCTAATATCATATATTTAAACACATTTTAGACAAGTAGGTTATAGTTCAAAGTCTTCATAGGTTCCCCTACACCTAACATTAAGATGAACATTTATTGTAAAGCTTTATTTGGTGTAGGGCCAGGTAGGCCTCTGTCTCATGTCTGTTGGAAATAAGATGCAAATTTTACAGTTACCAACAGCAACCAATGTTTCAATCTTTGCTCTAGTTGCTCTAAATAGGTTTTTCCCCAATTGTTTTGTAGATGGAAGCACTTTGGGTTGCCTCCTAGCCTTGTCTCCTAGCCTCCTAGCCTCCTAGCCTTGTCTCCTAGCCTCAATGGCAGTAAGCCTAAAGTTTATTAACCAGAATTAATTCAGGCCCTATTTTGAGAAGTTCTTAAGTTGGAAAATGAAAGAAATTCCTAAGAAATGAGACTGTTACTAAGAAAATATTGAGGATTGCACTTAAGAGCCTTCTTAAGAACTTCCTAACATTTCCTCTAATGTCATTTCTTAAGATCTATCTTAAGAACACATTGGTGAATCCGGCCCCTGATCAGCAGCTGAAACCTTAATGATCCCCGAGGGGAAATGAAAGGATTGGATTTCCTGCTCGTTGGGAGCGTTTGGTGGCGGTCCGGCGGTCCGACACTCAGCTGAGCAGCGGGGACACGGTGGGACCGGCTGCTGGGGGAGCTGTGAAGCATGCTGGGAAACAGGCAGATGGGACTCGGGGGCGGTGGGACGGCCACGCCCTCCAGCCTGGACACAGCGGGCGTCCGTCCCACAGAGACCCATTAACATCACACTCACTGTGTGTGTGTGTGAGAGGTATTGACATAATGAAAGCTACAATATTGAGGCTGTCAAATCTCCAAAGTGTCAATTTTTCAGGGACCAAGAAAAAAAGCCAAATTTTTATCCACTGGGACTGTTTCTCCCTCATGATGAAATCGGGGGAGGGGCTTACTGCCTGTCCGTCACACCACATGAACTAAGGTCTGCTACAACAGGGTCTTCTTTTAAAAGCAGACTAAAAACATCTCTCTTTTTGCAAGCTTTTAGTTAGGTTTAAAGTGGGTGGTTAACAGGAAAACTTTTATTTTAGAATCAGTATTATTACTATTATTCCCTTTTTAATAATAATAATATTAATACCTTCTTATCTTATTCCTTTTTATTGTAATACCTTCTTATCTTATATGTTTTTATCTTTTTTTTTATATGTTTTTATATATGTAATACCTTCTTATCTTATATGTTCCTATCTTATATGTTTTTGTCATGTATGATCTTTTTGTATGATCTCTTTTTATTTTGAAGCACATTGAGTCTATGCCTGTCGTATGAAATGTGCTATATAAATAAACGTGACTTGACACACAATATCTCTGATGCCTCTCATTGGATTGTGATGAAATTTTGGGGAATGATGTGACTCATTGCTCCGATCCGGTGTTTTCAAAATGTCACAGATCGGCCTGAGGGGGGCGCTACAGCGTGTGTTTACTCGTCTGTCCGTCACACACGATATCTCAGACTCTTCAGGTCAGATTTTGATGAAGTGTGGCAGCATGATGCATCTCACCTCTCTACTGCAGCATTTAAAACACTAACCGGCCCGCTGTACTGTTACAGGTCAAAACCATAGAACAGGGAGACATACTGGCTCCTGATTGGCCCAGACGGAGACTGCATCATTCGTGGGGGACGACATGTTTACTGTTGCCTGGTTCAGTTTATCTGATGGGTTTGAAAAGACGTCATCAGACCCTTCAACTGCAGTTAGTAAAATAAGAAAATCTCCACAATTAGAGTTACAAGGTTTTCGCATGTTAATGATATGCAAGTTTTTATTTTTTTTTACATTAAAATACCAATAAATGAGCAGAATCTATTTTGGGCGTGTCTTGTGGGCGGGGCCAGAGCAGCATGGAGCAGGACGTCACAACAACAACAACAACAACAACAACAGAGGAAGGCAAGAAGAAAGGAAAGAAGAGCGAAGTGAAACGTTCAGCTAAACGCTCTTCTCTCTCTTTGTTCAGCCATGGTGGCTATCGCTGCTCATGCTAGCTACCCAGTTCTTCTTCTTCTTCTGTTGATTCCAAACAAAGCGGAAATGTAAAACGCATCACTTCCTGTGCGGCAGGAAAGAGCGACCAGACACCGACTGTTCAGAACAGACAGAGGAGGAGATTTATGAACTGGATATAGGTTGAATCACTGCTGAGTTAGAGAGAGAGAGAGAGAGAGAGAGAGAGAGAGAGAGAGAGAGGGAAAGGCCTCAGATTATGACTTTAAAAATAACTAAATGTGTTAGTTGGTCTAAAGCCTGGACAGACCAGAAGAACCACAAGAACCAGAAGAACCAGAGGAACCACAAGAACCAGAAGAACCAGAGGAACCAGAAGAACCAGAAGAACCAGAGGAACCAAAGGAACCAGAAGAACCACAAGAACCAGAGGAACCAGAGGAACCAGAGGGACAGGACTACAGGAACCAGTAAAACGAGCAGACTGAGAGGAGAAACAACAGCAACAGAACCTGAGATAAAGCTGTTATAGATCTATATGTATCTTAATTATAGACATGATAAATACACTAAGCCTACATATCATATAGCCTACATAATTATGCCTTATACTATATTTAATCATCTTGTCTCATCTACGGGTAACATTATTCATCAGATAGATGGATGGATGGATGGATGGATGGATGGATAGATAGATAGATAGATAGATAGATAGATAGATAGATAGATAGATAGATAGATAGAGCATTTATGGCAGGAGGTAGTCATATCAGTCAAGCTAAGCCATCACTGTAAATAATAAATTAATCATAATTTTGAAATAAGGTCTAAATTATTAAAGAGCCATAAGACAACAGAGAGAATCTGTTTTCACTTTAAATTACTCTATTTTCTTGCTCGTTTCAGAAGCCAAATACTTTAATTTTAATCCAACAATAACAACAGAATTACAGATTTTAATACCAAATATCATCTGCAGCCAGCTGTACAGCTTTCCTCACCACAAATCCTATAATATTCCTATAATAATCTTATAATATTCCTATAGGGACTAATAGGATTACTAAGGTCTTTTTCATATCTGACCCTCTCCAGTTCACACAGAACAGATCCAAACCTGCTTCAGTTCTCTGATCTGGGTTCATCATTAAACCTCAGGACCATCAGGACCATCAGGACCATCAGAACCAGGAGAACCAGAAGAACCAGGAGAACCAGTAAACAGAAATCATGGAGAGACAGAAACAGACGAGGCGACATTTCAAGGCCAAACTCCGCCACGCGGAACAGCAGCCAGCGTTTACCATCCCATTCACATCTATTTACAATAGAGATTTGATTCAAAATCAACAGAAATAACCTAAAAAATCTATTTACACATGTGATTGACATTCACTGTATTTATATTTTAGATCCACGCAGATTCAGCCCGTTTTCAACAGCGCAGAGAGAAAACAAATGTATATCCAGGGTCATTTGCATGTAGGCTATAAATACATTTATTTTTTGCAGTTTTTGTATATTTTTATGTATTTTTTCCTCTAATCCTCTTCTGAGGTCGATATAAAATGTATTTTTCGGGGCTGCTGCTGTTCTGACGACATCTATGATTCATCAGCTCCTTCATTCAGCCTGGGAGGAAAACCAGGTCGCCCCCCCTCCCCCTCCCCCTCCTCCTCCAAAAAATACCAAAAAAACCCCAAAATGATGAGAAGAACCTGAACGGACCGACACGGTTCGGTTCTGCAGAACCAGCAGCAGAGAAACCAGACGGGATGGAAACGGGAATCAGAGATCTGACCTTCCCAAAGCCCGCAGGGTGTTCCAGCATGAAGGAGAATCCAGACTAAATAAAACCATTTATCAGTCTGGTCCTGATTAGTCAAAGCTCGTCCTAATAAACGCATCTCTCCTCCTAATTATTATTCCCATCAGGACCAGCCGGGCTGCAGCCGGACCGGACCGGACCGGACCGGGCCGGGCCGTCTGAACCGCACCGATATCACATCTAACCGTCTGATTTTGATAAACCAGGATGGAGAATAAATAGAAAATGTATTTAATGTTTTAATGTGAGTCTGAATAAAAAGCGGTTTGGTTCTTACCTCATTTTCCGAGCCGAGCTTTTCTCTGCGGGGAGAAGAGAGATGCTGCTGCTGAGGCGGATCACACCCAGTCCGACTGTAGGTCTCTCTCTCTCTCTCTCTCTCTCTCTCTCTCTGTCTCTCTCTCTCGCTCTCTCTGTTGCTCTCTCTCTCTCTGATGTCACATACAGTCTAACTCTCTGTCTCTCAACCCCCCTCTCTCTCTTGATGTCTCTCTCTCTCTCTCTCTGTCACATCCAGTCTAACTCTCCGTCTCTCTACCCCCCTCTCTCTCTTTATGTCTCTCTCTCTCTCTCTCTCTCTGTCACATCCAGTCTAACTCTCCGTCTCTCTACCCCCCCTCTCTCTCTTTATCTCTCTCTCTCTCTGTCACATCCAGTCTAACTCTATGTCTCTCTACCCCTCTCTCTCTCTCTCTCTCTCTCTCTCTCTCTCTGTCTTCCTCTATCAATTCAATCCAGTCTGTTTCATTATGATGACAGGACAGAAACAAGCTGCTGTTGCCAAACCAGTTCAGCTTGTGATTTATATTTCTTGTCATCGTTAAGATAATATTAGAGTAATATTATCCATATTAACAGATGACGAGCAGTTAGCCTATTAGACAAGAATCAATAATATGTTAACAGCAATAACAGAATAAATATCAACAGCAGCATCATAAGCATCTCAGCCTTTAATTAACCTGATGAAATCTACAGTCTGGACATGGATATTACAATTTCTCAGTCATCTGAAATTATTCACATTATCCACTTGCAGAGGACGAATTTCCCCAAGGGGATTAATAATGTCTATCTTATCTTATCTTATCTTATCTTAACTTATCTTATCTTATCTTATCTTATCTTATAAAAGTGATATTGGTGAAAAGGGTGAAGCAGAGGCGTGATTACCAACCTTAAATAAATGAACTTTGTTAAGGTTTTTAATATTCTTCTATTTCATCCGATTATAGTGCTACTGTGTTCAGGTTTGCTCAGTAACTGTATATTCCATGTGTAATCTGACTTAAACCTCAGTAGGAGAACCACAGACAGTGGAGGAAAGTAACAAAGTACATTTACTCAACTACTGTACTAAGTACAATTTTGAGGTACTTGTACTTTACTTGAGTATTTCCATTTTATGCTACTTTGTACTTATACTCCACTACATTTTAGAGGGAAATATTGTACTTTTTACTCCATTACATTTATTTCACAGTTAGCCTACTTTTCAGATCAATATTTTATATTTTTCATCTTTATAAAATAACTATAAAATAGCATTGTTATAGATTAGACTACCCAAAAGTATAGCTAAATTGTTAAGATTAGCTTCACACTGACAACTTTAAAATGCTGCTTGACATACATGTACATGTACATGTATGTCAATAAATGTACATGTATGTCAATAAATCAGTATTAATATTCCAATAATTTATGAAAAATAGCCTATAACTCTCTAAATGGGGACAGTTTGCATAATGAGTACGTTTACTTTGATACTCTAAGTACATTTTGCTGTCAATACTTGTGTAGGGGGGGGATATAAACTAAACTGCTTTTCTGAAAATCTACTGTCTATAGCCTATGTGTAGAATAACGAATGTCTTTCTGAGAATATGATTATTACTTTTTTTGTTTTTATGTTTATTTGATAGGGACAGATGCATTAAGCATAGAGAATTGCAGAACTATTATCCAATGCAATGCATCACAGCATTTATAGCTACTGCTAATTTCCAATGCCGTCCCTAGAAGGGCCTTTAAAATAACAGACATAAAACATGTTCACATAAAACATACATATTAATATATATATTATAATATTTATTATATGTTCATGTGTGTTTGTCTCCTCTGCAGGTCAAGCAGCAGTTTCTCCTCTGCCTCTGTGGCTCAGGTGGTTTCTGCAGCAGATGGTCTGGTCTGTCGGTCCAGACTGGATCGGATGGGTGTTGCCTCTCTGTCGTCCCGCCTCCCTCCACCAGAGGGCGACACAGGCTGTTTATTCCCAGATACAAGCTCACAGCCTCCACAGTCTATTTTAATAAAGCACTTGTCATTATCAAGGCTTTTTTTTTAAGTGACTTTCGGCAGCAGATTCAGCTTCAGTTCCTTCATGTTCCTTCACCAACATTACAAGCAACCAGTAGTAAGGAGGTCAAAGGTCAGAGGCTCAGTGGCCTTACACAAGGAAAAGAAATAGAATAAGAGATACGAGGAGAGGTAAACAGCAGGTGAAACTTTACATTTCTAGTTGTGATTTAGGCTATTCCATTTTTATATAACTTACTTTTTGATGTTTATTTCTATACCTTTTTGATTCTTGATATTGGATGCAGTGTATAGATTTATGGATGTTGCTAATAATGGTTCTTTGATTGTTGATTAACTTTTTGACTGCCATACCTGTCACCTGGATGGTCTTTTACCTCCTACAGGTGTTGATTTGTCTCATGTGGGCACCTGACGCCCCGTGATTGGACCGTTTCATTTCATGTTCCTCTATATATATACAGGCCCCGTTGAAATGTTTATATAGATACCTGAAATGTCACTTGACTGGAACCGTTTTGTCTTGAAATAAAACCTTTGGAAGTGAAGACAGCGTGTCCCGGAGTCTCCAGATTTTGACTTTTATCTTTCCTGGCACGGACAGACAGCTGTGCAAAGATGATCCTTTTAGAAGAGAGCAGGAAATCACTCAGACGGTTAAAGGTGAAGTTTGATGAAGACTTTCCCCCAGCGTTCCTGTGCTGAAGATAAAATACAGTGTTATTGTCCCCCACCAAAGGGGGGGACTATGGATCTGTCTCCATTAGTTTGTTCGTTAGTTAGTCACACTGTAACGTTGACTTTGTGCCACTAGGGGGCGGCATTGACAATGAATGGGGACTCAGTGGTAAAGCAACACAGTTAAAGTTATCATAGGTAACATAACAGTCTACACACGCTACACACTTGGAGACATCAGACTGGGTTGATGTGTTGAAGTGAGAGTCAAACCTCTAACCACAAGACACTGTAGTTATTGTCCAGTTGTTGGACTGTTGTACTGTTATTGCATCATCACTGCACTACCACTGTGCCTCAGTGTTCACTACTTATATCATATTACCACTTACCTACTGTGCAATACTGTGATGATGTGACTGTTCGCAGTCATCACACAGGGTTTTTTTTTTCTTTTTCTCTTGTTCAGATCCTTAGACACATAGTTATGTGTATGCTTCTGTAAGCATATTCATGTCTGAACATTTGCTGTGTATACATATTTCCCAAGTCATGTGCACGTTTCCTTAGCCAGATTATACATGTTTTCGGTTAATCATTTCCATCTGAGCAGTCTTGACACCATCAAACATTCGGGGTACCCTATGCTAGCTAGGTTTACACTAATTGTTTGGTAACATTTCACCACCATGATACTGCGAAATTGAATTAACCACTGTAATGTCACAAACAACACAGACACATAGAATACTGGTCCAGCATTGAACATGTATTAAACACACCACAGAATAATTACACAGACCATACATACCTTGGTTGTCCCACACCTCAAAGAGTGCTGCCGGGTGTCGGCACAGTATTTATGTGTGACTGATGTCATTAGGCGCTACCACTATGTGGGGCGGTTTCTATTTTTGAGTGTGCTTATTCTTTGTTGTTATTGTTAAAGAAATATAATGATGACTAGAAACCTACATATAGTGGTGTCAGTTGTATGGGTAACGTGTGATATTTTGATTTTTGTGTAAAAGTTTACCTGTGTTTGAGGTGAAACTTCATACCACCCTGGACTAGGAAAGTGGTATGGTCCTGGGAGTGGAGGCTTGATTGAGGCCTGTATTTAACCAGTCTGTGCTCAGACATGGGGGAGAGAGGTTGTGGGCACAATGCGGAAGGCTCTGTCCCAACTGACAGTTTGTTGTTTTGAGCAAACCGAAAGCTGTCTGATTGTTATATCGAGCTTGACAAAGTCTGATTAGACTTACTTTTTCTTTTGTATTGAATTATTCATTTTTTGTACACTATCTTGACATTTTCCATATTTTGATTTTTTGACCAAAATAAACCGGCAAAGACTGATCCTTCTGGTTGTCATCGTTCCTGATGCCTAGGCCCTCATCAAAGTACTCGTTTACATTTGGTGTCAGAAGTGGGATGAGTGGCTGGAAGGGCTACAGGGACCCCGATGTCGACTAGAAGCAAGTCCACGAAGGCACCCACCCGTCCTGAAACAAGGTTCTTGTTAGAGCCGGGTGAGGCACCCAGCACGAACCAACCCGAGACGGAGGGGGAGGAACCAGATCTACTGCAGGGGGACGAGGATGAGGAAGGAGCAGCCGGCAGTGTGAGGGGGGCACCCGAGACGGTTGAGAGCCTGAGCCACACATTCCAAAAGTTCCTGTTGAGCCAACAACGGCGAGATGAGCAGCGGGAGCAGGAAATGCAACGCCAGGAACTGCGTCTCAAGGCCCTTCAGCACCAGTTCGGTCAATTGCAGCAGGAGATCCAGCTTGACCGTTTGGAGCGGCCTCCGCCAGGGGATGATGGTGAGGCTGGAGCGGGAGCAGCGCCACCTGCTGATGACGGGGAGTACCGGCGACCAGTGAGGATGGCGAGGTCTCCTCATGATCCAGGTCCACAGGGGTCTCCGTACGGGTTCTCGGTCCAGGCACCGGTGGCGAGCAGAGCCCAGGTGGGTTGGAAGGGACCTAAGATGCAAGCTTACAGAGAGGATGAGGACATTGAGCACTATTTGACCACATTTGAACGAATAGCCTTAGCCTGTCAGTGGCCACAGGAGGATTGGGCTTTGCACTTGGTCCCTCTCCTCACTGGCAAGGCAAGGAAGGCCTATGTGGCTATGGACATTGAGGACTCTATGCAGTATGACATCGTCAAGGCCGCCATTCTGACAAAGTTTGAAATAAATCCAGAGACTTATCGCAGCCGATTCCGATCCAGTGTGGTGGAGGAGGGAGAGACCCCTAAGGAGCTCCAGGCTCGGCTGAAAGACCTCTATGAAAAGTGGATGAACCCCAGGCAGAAGACAAAGGAAGAAATCGGGGATGTAATCATCATGGAGCAGTTTCTGCGTGTTGTCAACCCAGACCTGCGGACCTGGATTCGGGAGCGCAACCCCACTACATCCCGTGAGGCAGCCGAGGTGGCAGAGACATTCATCGCAGCCCGGAGGACCTCCAAGAGCTACCACCTGGGACGAGCAAACAACCCTCCCATCTCCTCTCTTGGTAAGTCTGGGGGTGGGTATGGAAGTGGTTCTAGGGGATTTAACAAGTCACAGGCTACCAGCTCGGACAGTCAGGCTACAGATAAGAACTTGGTTAAGAAGGCCCCACTCGTGTGTCATAACTGTGGTCAGCCAGGGCACCTCAAAGCAGATTGTCCTGTTACTCGGTTTTGTAAGACCCGTTTGTGCTATGTTCCCAGACCTTCCACATGCCCCTTACCACGCACCCAGGCTAACGACAGTGTTATTAAGGTACGGATGGCCGGCAGACACTGGAAAGCACTGTTAGATTCAGGCAGTGATCAGACACTGGTGAGGCAGGATTGTTTACCAGGGGAGGCAGTGCCTTGTTGGGAGCGTGTTTTGGTAACTTGTGTCCATGGTGATGAAAGGATTACCCCACAGCTGAGATTCCCATTAACATTGAGGGACAGGAATACTTGCTGACCGTAGGCGTCTTACAGCAGTTACCTTACCCTGTGGTGTTGGGTAAAGACCTTCCTATTCTCTATGATCTGTTAAGCCAGTTCAGGGTGCCCGATAGTATTCCTGAGGACAGAACAGTTGAGAACTCCAGAGAAGCAATGGTAGTGACTAGGTCCCACTCGCAACAGGCAGAATTAGACCCTGGGTGGGAGGAGCTACCATTTGCAGGAGAGGGTGCCAGACAGGACGGGGTAAAGAAGTCTCGTAGACAGAAACGTAGAGAGAAAGTATGGGGGACCAAGCCGGTTGAGACGGAGCCAATGTTGCCAGAGGGGCTAGAGCCTGATTTTGATTCCCTGCCAAGTGATATTGGTGTGCTACAGAGCCAAGATGTCACACTTAAACCACTGTTTGAGAGGAGTGTAGCTGAGACAGCTAAAGTCTCAGTGTTGGACAAAGAGATGTTTGTCGTAAAAGGTCAGAGACTCTACAGACGTAGCAGTGCCGGTGACCAGTTGGTAGTTCCTAAGAGCTTGAGGCCCAAAATACTACATCTAGGTCATCCTATACCCTGGTCAGGACACATGGGTCAAACTAAAACCTACGCACGCATAGCTAGACGTTTTTTTTGGCCTCAGATGTATCAAGACGTTGGTCAATATTGCAAGAGCTGTGCAGAATGTCAACTGACTACCCCAGGGAGGAAAGGTGATAGGGCTCCTTTAATCCCCATGCCAGTCATAGAAACCCCTTTCTCCCGTATTGCTATGGACATTGTTGGTCCCCTGGAACGAAGTGCCGCAGGCAATCGTTTCATTTTGATTGTTTGCGATTATGCTACCAAGTTTCCAGAGGCATTCCCCCTCAGAAAAGTCAAGGCACGCCAGATTGTCAATTGTCTGATCCAGCTATTCTCCCGGGTAGGAATTCCCAGAGAGATAGTTACTGATCAGGGAACCAATTTCACTTCTAAGCTGGTGAGGGATGTTTACAGTCTGTTAGGCATTAGGGGGATAAGAACCACTCCTTACCATCCTCAGACCGACGGCATGGTTGAACGCTTCAACAAGACCATGAAGTCAATGCTCCGGAGGTTTGTGTCCGATTCCGGGTCGGACTGGGACCAGTGGCTTCCCTTCCTACTGTATGCCTACAGAGAAGTGCCCCATGCCTCAACTGGTTTCTCCCCGTTTGACCTCTTGTATGGACGCCATGTCAGAGGACCAATGGATGTCCTGAAGGAGGCCTGGGAGGGAGAACAACCCTGCAAGCAAGTAGGAGTCATCTCCTATGTTCTCAAGATGAGAGACAAACTGGAGCAGTTGTCTCAGCTGGCGCACGCCAATGTCGACCAAGCCCAGCTGAGGCAAAAGAAGGGGTATGACAAGGCCAGTAAATGCCGCTCTTTCCAGCCAGGGCAAAAGGTGCTCTTGTTGTTGCCTACATCGGACAGCAGTTTACTAGCCAAATGGCAAGGTCCCTTTGAGATCACCCGCAAAATGGGACCAGTTACATATGAACTCCACTTGCCAACACGCCGGAAGAAACATCAGACATTTCATGTCAATCTCCTGAGGGCGTGGAAAGAGAGAAACTCGGTATCTCGGCAGCTATGGGCCAGGGTCGTTCCAGATGAGGAAGAGTTGGAGGAGCAATATTTCCCTGTACCCCACCAACTTTCCTCCATTCCAGACCTGAGCCATCTAAGTCACACAAAGCGGGAAGAACTGAAAGCTTGTATTCCTGATGGACTGTTCAGTGACAAGCCTGGCCGTACCCATCTCATCACCCATGATATCCATTTGCTTTCACCAGAGCCGATCCGCCAGACCAGCTACAGGGTACCGGCCAAATTGGTTCCTGCCCTCAAGAATGAGGTGGAGACCATGCTAGATATGGGCATCATAGAGCCTTGCTCAAGTCAGTGGTGCAGCCCAGTAGTCCTAGTACCCAAGAAAGAAGGACCCGAGCTGAGGTTTTGCATCAACTTCATCAAAGTCAACAATATCTCTGCCTTTGACCCCTACCCAATGCCACGGGTTGATGAACTTATCGAACGGCTGGGAAATGCCCATTATATAACAACCCTTGACCTCTGCAAAGGTTATTGGCAGGTTCCCTTGACAGAGAAAGCAAAAGACATCACCGCATTCAGAGTACCTTCTGGACTGTATCGATTCACCGTGATGCCTTTTGGATTGCATGGCGCTGCTGCAACCTTCCAGCGTCTCATGGACACCGTCTTGAGAGGGGCTGGAGCCTACGCAGCAGCTTACATTGATGATGTGGTTGTCTATAGCTCTACCTGGGAAGAACATCTCCAACATCTCACTGATGTCTTCCAGCGCATCCGCCAAGCTGGACTGGTGGCAAATGCCAAGAAGTGCCAACTAGCCCGGTCTGAGGTCCAATATCTGGGGTATGTGCTGGGGCGAGGCCAGATTCGTCCTCAGGTGAACAAAGTGGAAGCAGTGAGGTCCTGTCCACCACCTACTACCAAGAAACAGGTCAAGTCGTTCTTGGGGCTTGTAGGTTGGTACCGTCGCTTCATTCCCAACTTCTCAGAAAGGGCAGAACCTCTCACTTTTCTAACCTGAAAATCTTGCCCACAGAAGGTCAAATGGACACCGGGATGTGAAGCAGCCTTCCAAGACCTCAAACAGTGTTTGTGCCAGGATCCAGTTCTCCAGAGTCTGGACTTCTCGCTACCTTTCACTGTACAGACCGATGCCTCTGAAGTTGGTCTGGGGGCAGTGTTGTTGCAAGGTGAGGAGGGAGATAGGAGGCCAGTACAATACATCAGTCGTAAGCTCTTTCCGAGAGAGACACGATATTCTACCATTGAAAAAGAGAGTCTTGCCATCAAATGGGCTTTAGATACACTCAGGTATTATCTCCTTGGGCAAGAATTTCTCTTGGAAACTGACCATCGTGCCCTCCAGTGGATACACAAAATGAAAGACTCAAATGGCAGAATCGCAAGGTGGTATCTGTCCTTACAGCCCTACAAATTCACAGTAAGGTACCGTGCCGGAAAAGACAATGTAGTGGCTGATTTCCTGTCCCGGAACAACAGATGAAGGACAGATCTTAAGGGGGGGGGATGTGTGATGATGTGACTGTTCGCAGTCATCACACAGGGTTTTTTTTCTTTTTCTCTTGTTCAGATCCTTAGACACATAGTTATGTGTATGCTTCTGTAAGCATATTCATGTCTGAACATTTGCTGTGTATACATATTTCCCAAGTCATGTGTACGTTTCCTTAGCCAGATTATACATGTTTTCGGTTAATCATTTCCATCTGAGCAGTCTTGACACCATCAAACATTCGGGGTACCCTATGCTAGCTAGGTTTACACTAATTGTTTGGTAACATTTCACCACCATGATACTGCGAAATTGAATTAACCACTGTAATGTCACAAACAACACAGACACATAGAATACTGGTCCAGCATTGAACATGTATTAAATACACCACAGAATAATTACACAGACCATACATACCTTGGTTGTCCCACACCTCAAAGAGTGCTGCCGGGTGTCGGCACAGTATTTATGTGTGACTGATGTCATTAGGCGCTACCACTATGTGGGGCGGTTTCTATTTTTGAGTGTGCTTATTCTTTGTTGTTATTGTTAAAGAAATATAATGATGCCTAGAAACCTACATATAGTGGTGTCAGTTGTATGGGTAACGTGTGATATTTTGATTTTTGTGTAAAAGTTTACCTGTGTTTGAGGTGAAACTTCATACCACCCTGGACTAGGAAAGTGGTATGGTCCTGGGAGTGGAGGCTTGATTGAGGCCTGTATTTAACCAGTCTGTGCTCAGACATGGGAGAGAGAGGTTGTGGGCACAATGCGGAAGGCTCTGTCCCAACTGACAGTTTGTTGTTTTGAGCAAACCTAAAGCTGTCTGATTGTTATATCGAGCTTGACAAAGTCTGATTAGACTTACTTTTTCTTTTGTATTGAATTATTCATTTTTTGTACACTATCTTGACATTTTCCATATTTTGATTTTTGACCAAAATAAACCGGCAAAGACTGATCCTTCTGGTTGTCATCGTTCCTGATGCCTAGGCCCTCATCAAAGTACTCGTTTACACACACACACACACACACCACACACAAACACATTCAACAGACAAGATTTAAAAACTGTACAGCTGCTGTGAGATTTTAGCCAGTAGAGGTCAGTATAGGCTTGAATAATGAACTATAGGGAGACTGGTAGAGGGAGAGGGAGAGGGAAAAGAGAGATTGTTTACATTGTGTTTCCAGTAGGCGCCAATGGGGGTGCACAATCAGAATCAGAATCAGAATCAGAAATACTTGCTAAAATATTAAAATGCTTTGTAGCTTAAAGTGTGAATGAGTGAGTGTGTATCTGTATCTGTGTCAGTTATGATTTTTTTCTGTTGATTTGATACCTGTTACCTGTTCAGTTTAGATCTTTTCTATTTGATGTATGTTCAGTATGAAATCTTTTCTAAGTGTTATAGATTGAGTCTACATTGAGAACATGATCCAAACTGTTTAACCTGTAATTGTTCAGTGTTTAAATGTGTCGTTTGTTGTGTAAGGTGCTATTTGCTGTATTATGATATGTTAGGGCATTGCAGTTTTGGAATACCACAGTAACTGTACTGAGTTGATTTCATAACACTATGTAGTACTGCAGTTATATTTTCAACACACTAAGTATCACAATATACAGTGGTAACGTACAATATACGATAGTAAATACAACCATTATACTTAGTAACTTACTTAAAACCCTTACAGACCATCAGAAACCATTACATCCCATAATAGAAACCATTACAGACCAATGCAGCCCATAATGGAAACCATCAGAAACTACTAGGAACCATTACAAACCATTAGACCAGTATAGCCCATAATGGAAATCATCAGAAACTACTAGGAACCATTACAAACCATTAGACCAGTATAGCCCATAATGGAAACCATCAGAAACTACTAGGAACCATTACAAACCATTAGACCAGTACAGTCCATAATGGAAAACATCAGTGTCTAAAAACACACTACAAACCATTACATGGTGGACCTAATGTGTTATAATGGTTTTTAATGCTTTTTGATGGTTGTATCTATTGGAAACCATCAGGATTCTTCGAATGGTTTCCAATGTTTTTTTTGTTTTTTTTTAGCAGGAAAGTTAGTGGAAATAAAGACCAAGTGAGTTATAGCCACTGTATTCAATAGACTAGTCATTTTTCATAAGTAATAACCAGTTCTTAGAGTGCAGTGTCTTGCAGTGGATGTTTGAAACCCATAAACTTCACCAGACTTCTTCATATCTCTTGATTTAAGGCTCTCTTTGCAGCCATTTTCCATTTCAGTGTTTTCGTCCATGAGAATTCAGCCGTGACTCAAAATGACTCTGAGGCAATATGCAGTGTGTGGCTGGGGTACATGGGAAGTAAACAAGGATCTGAGTTATGAATCCAGTTTGAAATCATTGTGCTCGTGCAAAAGGTACTTCAACGCTGGGGTGTTTGACTTTACCATTTTTTCTCCTTACTATAGAACTCTATTACTCAAATACTTCCTATCAAATGCATTACTTAGGCTTTCAAAAGGCAATCTTTATCTCCCTGTCCCAATATACAGGTTTTAAAAAGACAAACTCTTGCTCGCTATCCAAATACTTCCACTTCAGTCAATGCTTTCTACCTAGTGAAGGGCCACAAGCCAAAGCTCATCAAAGTCAGAGCATTCTCAAAGACTCAAAAGGCACTTCTGAATCACTGGACAGCTAAATTCTACCAACATAACACTGACATCTTAAACCTAATAAATGTATTCATGATTTGTTTCAGCTGATTAGTGAACCTGTCAGCAAGGTGAAAGAGACTCTGTGGCGCAACGGTAGCGCGTCTGACTCCAGATCAGAAGGTTGCGTGTTCAAATCATGTCAGGGTCAACGTTTCTGCTTCTCCTTTGGCAGCTCACTGTATGTGGAACTTTAGGACTCTTAAAAAGGAAGCATGCATGTAACTTTGTGGTTCTTAAGAGTCAGAACTATGTATGTATATCACTCTATGTACAACTTCATAGATGCAGCACTATATGGACTCGGCCAGACTTGAAAATTCACTTTTCCACTGAGATTGCCTGTGCTGAAAACGCATACTCATGACACATGATGAATATTATGTATTTCAGCATTTTTGTCAGCTGTTTGGTTTGTCTCAGCTGATTAGTGAACCTGTCAATGATGTAAAACAGACTCTGTGGCGCAACGGTAGCGCATCTGACTCCAGATCAGAAGGTTGCAAGTTCAAATCACGTCGAGGTCAACATTTGTGCTTTGGCAGGTCACTGGATGTGGAAATTTAGGACTCTTAAAAAGGAAGGATGGAAATGCAGTCAAACCTGTAGCATATCTCAAGTTCCAATCTTTCACTTATTCATCATACCCATTTATATACAGTCAAAAAGCTTCATTTTATATACTGGGCCTTCAAAGTGAGCACTTTGAAGAACACACACATTCCATCTGTGTGTGTGTGTGTTCGACTGTTTTGGCTAAAATATCTGAAGTAAACCAACATCTTTACTTTTTCTTAACATAGATCATCTAGATGCAGTGTAATTACTAGTTTGGCTGTACTAGATATTTGATATATTCAGTAGATATATCTTTTATATATTTTTTTCATAGTAACGGTCGCTGAGGATCATGGGTAGGCTAATGTAGCCTTCCGCTATCGTCCAAAACAGACAAAAAAAACACTTGATTTCTCAGAATTGAAGGTGAAATAATTAAAACGGATTGCCATAACATTAACCTATCGTATTGTTGAGTTATCAAGGACACTTTTGTGTTTTTGTGTTGAGAAATGTTAAAGATATCATAGGTTATGTTACGGCTTTAGTGTCTTCACCATAGTAACGGTCGCTGAGGATCATGGGTCCCGACTGACAGAAAAAAAAACATTCTGCAGGCACGAAAGATACTTCCAATTGAAATACATTCGTTTGAAAGTCGTGCTGAGTGTCGCGAAAAAAATAAATTAAATAAATAAAAAATTATAAAAAAAAAAATCTTGTCCATGAGCACGAATCGATAGATTAAATTACGTGACTATTTCACAAACTGCCCTGAGACCGGGTTGAAAGAGCATACTAGACTCTTCCGTCTGTCTCACACACTCAATAGTATGGTTGATAATTGAGATAATTGAAATAGATTCCACATTCCATCTTCATAAATGAAAGTACTATTAATCGGCTTCTCTATTCCTTATAAATATGCAGCTTGCCATGATCATTGCACTCAACATAAATAGTCAATACACACTGTAGCTGCCTGTCAATCGGTTTACAACTAATTCCTTTACAGCTGAATGAGATCAGAATGCAAGAGACAGCCAAGACATGAGCTGAATAGCATGGCAGAAGGCCATTTCTTTATTTTTCATTCCACTAAATACATTTTGTTGAAAATGCACATTTAATTGTCATATAAAAAGCTAGACTGTAGTCCTCTCATGGCACTCGGGGAGGCGCTGTTCTGTCTGGCGCTGGGGTATGACCATTGAAGAAGAAGAAGAAGAAGTAGTAGAAGTACACTTTATTATTGACTGTATATAAATGGGTATGACAAATAAGTGAATGATTGGAACTTGAGATAGGCTACAGGTTTGACTGCATTTCCTTTGGACGTGCAATATGAATAATAATAAATGAATGAATGGTGTCAAATGAACGAGCTTGGTGTTTTGATACGCTGTAGTATACATAGTTCTGACTCTTAAGAACCACAAAGTTACATGCATGCTTCCTTTTTAAGAGTCCTAAAGTTCCACATACAGTGAGCTGCCAAAGGAGAAGCAGAACTGTTGACCCTGACGTGATTTGAACACGCAACCTTCTGATCTGGAGTCAGACGCGCTACCGTTGCGCCACAGAGTCTCTTTCACATGGCTGACAGGTTCACTAATCAGCTGAAACAAAGCAAACATCTGGCAAAAATGACGATAAACTTCATGAATACATTTGTTAGGTTTAAGATGTCGGTGTTATGTTGGTAGAATTTAGCTTGTGCAGGGATTCAGAAGTGGCTTTTGAGTCTTTGAGCTCAGAAAATGCTCTGACTTTGATGAGCTTTGGCTTGTGGCCCTTCACTAGGTAGAATATTTTGCAATAGCACTGAATCTATTCTTGTGAATTATCTCAACCTCCACAGATGTGAAAACAGACTGCCTGACCAACAGTCTGAACACACAGAGAGAGTGAGAGAGAGAGCAGACAGACAGGATATGGCCTTGGTGTGATGTTAACAATCATTGGCTTTAAGTTTTATTCATCTCCTGATCACAAAACTATTTTTTACTTCAGCTACATATGTGGCGGTTGTTTGTTAATGATTAATCAATAATGGTCAAAATAAAGAAAATAGTCAAAGCTCAGTCTGCTATATGTATAATTTTATTCTTTTTTTTTTATTTTACAGTTGAAAGTAGAGATAAACAAGAAATAATAGGAGAGAGAGAGGGAGAGGACAGGACACTGTAGTTACATGGTACATGCCTTAGACCACTAATTCCAACGTTTTTCATTTGCACTTAAAGGATCAGGCCGATGTTTTTGAATGCATTACTTACCGTCAACAAATCCTATGAAAATAACAAAATCAGCAATGATTTTGTTTTGCCAACAAGTCTCGTCCATGTAGCCGGTGCCCAATGCAGCCATGTCCCAGGGTTAGGGTTAGGCTTAATAAGCCGACCATAAACACGTTTGCGATCTCAGGAAAGTAGTTCCGTAGCACTGAAAATAGTCCCCGGCGTAATGGAGAATGTATTCCCATTTGAATTTGATGTGGTAATAACTACAACAGCCTGACTTTTCGTGGTAACAGTTAGCGATTTTTAAAATTTTAAAATGTAAACTATGTCTTTGTGAGCTGTATTTCAAGGTTTTTAGCTTACAGTTGGAGCAAATGACTTCCGGGTTGACGGCTAAAAACGGTACGTGGGAAGTCAGAAAGTAACAGGAGTAGAGCAAACACATTGTTGATTTTGTTATTTTCATAGGATTTGTTGACGGTAAACAATGTATTAATGCCTTATCCTTTAATAATATGATTAGAATATTTGCAACATCTGAGGGCACCATCTTTGCTGTGAACCTGTTTGACTCAATGTCTAAGCTCTAATCCATCTTCTGCTAGGTTCAAAATTTGAGGCTCACAAGAGCCATGTAGAGGGGTTCCCTCAAAACACTATTTTGATCTATATTATAAGGTTTACGCATTTCAACTATTTGACAAATTCCCATCAAACTGGATTATGTAATTCAGAAATACATATGAAATTGCATTACATTAAGTATTATGATTTATGAAATTGATACAAATAGAGCTTTATTAGCATCTAAATGACAAAATTTCAATGATTGCACTTGATCAAACTGCAGTGATTAAGCTGTACGTTATCTGGTTACATAATGTATACAATTACAGACACTTCAAACAAGTTTAGTGCATTTTATCTTTCAGCCTAGCTGATATTAAAACTTGAAGCTGCTTTTGACATAACATGGAGAAATTATTTATCTTGGCACTGTGTTCTGGCATTTAAAAAGTTACACTGGTTTGCCTAATGATGGCAATATCATTAAAGGTCAAGAATTTGAACTCAGAGGAATCTTTGTGATCATAGTATTTTCTAAGCACTGTAAGTGGAGTCTCCAGAGAGAGAGGTGGAGAGAGATTCACTTCTGGATTTCAGTGACGTCCCAGATGAATTTGAGTGGGAAGTCCTTCATCCTTTCTTCATAGACCTTGTCAAAGCGCTCACTCTGTGCCACCGTCATCGTATTCTTCCAGTCACCAATGGTACCTGATACATGGTGGGTTGAAATTGACACACACACACACACACACACACACACACACATACACACACAGGCATTGAAAGTCTCTCCAAGTTGTGAATGATGTGGTGTTATGATCTCCACTAGAGGCCAGCACACAAACAATGGTGACTTAAAATTGTTGACATTGAGTTGCTTTGATTTAATGAAACCCATGAAGAAACAATGGGTCTTATTTATCAATATGTTTGTAAATTTAAGTGCACACTTAAAACTTATGCTATTCATCAAATGTTCAGAAGCATCTGTTTTCAATAGTATTCACAAGCATTTGTTGATGAATCCTGATCACTTGTAAACGGGAAGAGCATTCATGCTGCAATATTAGGCTGAACACCTACAAACATAATCCTCCAGACTAAAATGGCACTGAAGAAAGTGAAAAAGAAGAACTTCAGCGATGCAGAAATTGAGATAGTACTTAGTACTTATAGGCGGAGGAGGTTTCTCCTAAGAAAGTTTTAATTTTTATGCAAAGTCACTTTAAGTAGTCACAGGCCTCATATTAACAAAATGTGTTTGTCCATTTTTAAGCCTACTAATAATAATCACATTAACAAAGCTAGGCCTATATGAACAAATTCACAGAGAAGTCTATTCAATTGGAAACATATTTAGCTGATAGATTTAAAGAGCAACTAAACCCCAAACCCAAATCTTTGGTAAAGCCTGACACCTAAGGGTGAAAAGTAGGGTACTGAACTGGCCATCTCCTATTGGCTGGTCTTTGGTTCCAGGTGATGTCACCACCTGCTGTACTCTATAGAAGGTGACATCATCTGGCACCAAAGACCAGCCAATAGCAGATTGTACCCTACTTTTCACCATTAGGTGTCAGGCTTCACCACAGATTTGGGTGGGGTATAGTTACTCTTTAAGTGATTAATAATGATATAAAGAACCATGAGCACGCAGCCAAAGGCTACGGTGGCCCTGAAGTGCAAAACACAACAACATTTCACAAAACAAATGACCAAATCACAAAACAAATTAACGAAACTGAAAACACAACATTTCACAAAACAAATTAACAAATCACAAAACACAACATTGTGTGACCAATCAATCAACAATCAGCTGTTGTTTTGTGACTTGTCATGCATGACCCCCCCCCCCCCCGAGTTTTTATTTTTACGCCGACACCGCTAGTCCCACTTTCTGTTACCTCGAGTGACAGCACAGACATCCAATAAGGAATGACAAACATTTCTGTGAAATGTTTAATTGTTTTCTCTTTTGCCGTTGTGTTTTTGATTTTGCTGATTTGCTTTGTGAAATGTTGTGTTTTGCGTTGTTTTGTGTTAATTTGTTTTTGGAAATGTGTTTTCAGTTTTGTTAATTTGTTTGTGAAATGTGTTTTGTTAATTTGTTTTCTGAAATGAAGTGTTTTGGGTTTTGTTAATTTGTTTTCTGAAATGTTTGTGTTTTCTTAATTTATTTTGTGAAATGTGTTTTGTGATTTGTTAATTTGTTTTGTGAAATGTGTTTTCAGTGTTTTGTTAAACTAGGTTAAATATACAATAAAAAGAAATAAAAACTTTGATTGAGTATTAACATATTAAATAACATTAGCAGGTACTGTGTCAGGAATTTTCATTTAGCAGCTTGGTTAAATAAGGAATAGCAGATTTTGAATAAGATAATGATAAAATTTGAATTTTTGGGCGAACTATTCTTTTAAGTGGAAGGCAACATTTAGTTGCGGAGACGCAATGATCTCTTCACATTCTGGAAGATGGAACTACTTTTGATACAATTGCAATGATTGTGGCATTATCATCATTTTAGGTAAAAATGCAATACATGTGTTACTTAAGATGATGGATTACATCAGTCAAGGCAGCAGTATGTCTCTGAGCTGTTTTTAAAGTATATATGAAAACAACAGCAGACAGTAGTAGCTTCTGACTGTGGCAAATATATTCTTTACCACCAAAACCTCCAAGCATGCTCATATACACTAAATTTCAGGGAGGAAAGTAGAGCAACTGATGACTGACAAGATATTGTTTGGTGTGTGATAAATTATTAGATGTTGGTCACCAAACTATCAGCTTGATGGGAATTTTTGTAGATATGGCCTTCTAGTGATTTCGCTTGATCTTAGTTCTCCATTATGACAATAACAAGAAGTACAAGATCAAATTTGGACTCACTTAGGCTAAGGTATGATGAGTGGTACACCTTACCATACCCAATTGATGACCATGCAATAGAGGTGAAGTCCAATGGTCAGTAATAGGTGTTCACCACACCAAGTGCATGGAAAGTGACCATCTCATAGATCAAGTGAACGATATAGAATTCAGAGATAAACACAAATTAAGCCTAATACTAGAAAAGGGCATTTCCCTTTGCAATTTTTAGTAGTAGTCTGGGAACATGGCCCTGAAAGCTCTACTCGTCCCTTCGCCAAAGCTTCTCAATTCAGTGGGAAAGTGCTCTATAGGTGATTCTACTTCTCTAAAACTTTCTTACTCTGTTTCTCTGATGTTTTCTTAGTTCCAAAAAAAATAATTCTCTTTCAGTGCTGGTTACATGAGCAATGAATTTCCCCCATTCGCTGACACTTGAGTGCTCACCTTTCCTCATGAACTTGCACTTGGTATTGTCCTTGACATTATCTGGCAGGACCTCGTAGTTGGCCTTGTTGTCATTCTTCATGTTGTCGAAGGTCACCTTCTCGACAATGCTGTCAATGGCCGCATCTGTCAGGTTCTTCCCCACAAACTTGCACAGGCGCACTACCACCGACCTCAAGTCCTGACCCACAGAAGAAATAAACACAATGAGCAAGAGTGTGCATGTGCATGTGCATTTAACTCAGTTTTTAGCAAAACAACAGTATTCACAAGCAGTGTTGGGCAAGTTACTGAAAATAAGTAATTAGTTACAGTTACTAGTTACTTCTCTCAAAAAGTAATTTAATTACTTTACCAATTACTGCATAATAAAAGTAATTAGTTACTAGGGAAAGTAACTTTTGCGTTACTTTTAAATGTCTGCTTCAATTCTCTTATTACACATAGCTACGTATATCTTTTCCAAGGAAAGTAGCTATTGGCTGCTGAGAAAGTCGCTAGAAGTCGCCAGATGATGTCATACGATAATTTGCATATCAATATATAATGCTGCACTTGTTATGCACGCTGCGGAGTATCACGTTTTAATATAAGTGCTGACTCCGCCCAACCGGGCCAGTTTCGGCATACGCCGGTAACAATTACAAGTGGACCCTATCCTACAGTCCCTGCTGTGGGAAGCGCTGTGATCATCAGACTCTCTGGATTAGAAGCAAGTAGAGAAAACCAGCATCAGCCAAACCAATTTATTGCCAAATGCTTTGGGATTCAACACATTAACTTTGCTTCCCATGGTCAGAAAAAGTCTCCAGATTTGTCGCTAGTCGCTTTTGAGAAATAAAGTCTCAGGGAGGTCGGTAGTCTTTTGATTCACTTGCACCACGGTGAAGTTGGATGATCATAAACCGGATAATCCAGTAACGAGTAACGAGCCCATTTAAATTTCAGTAACTGTAATTGCGTTATTAATTTGAAAAAGTAATTTGTTACATTACTAGTTACTGCCAAAAGTAGTGTAATTACAGTACAAAGTAAAGCATTATTCCCAACACTGTTCACAAGTAGGATTTGGCCAATATGAGTTTTTGAAGTCCGATACTGACACCAATCACTTTTTAATTGAAACTGCCAACAGACAGTATTTTGTTCAGATATTCAATATCTTTAAATTTGACAACTGTCATGCCCAATACTGATACCAATATTTTTCAGTTGAAGCTGCCAATAGTTTGTGCCAGCATTCAAAATCTAGAAATTTGACATTTTTCATGCCCAAAAATTGAAGAAAAAGACATGTATTCAGTGTTTCCCTAAGAATGTTATTCTTGACAGGGTGGAAAAGTCTCTGAAACAACATTTAGACAACCTGATCTCACACAAATACGTGAAATGAACACGACTTCTTAACACCAAAGTATGTGATGGTGGCATGAAAAGTGTTAAAATTCCGTTCTCCCAGCACAAAACGGTTACATGAAATAGGCACGACTATAATAATGTATGTGTTTGCCTTCAATGCCGGTGACTGGAACTCAATTACCAGTGTTTAAAATGGAGCTTTTAGCTAAAGTTTTTCTCATTTAACCATGACCAAAACCTTTCTCTAACCTAAACCAAGTTGTTTTAGTTGCCTAACCATAACCTTAACCCAAACCTTAAACAAAGTTGTTTTAGCAGAGGTGGACGATACTGACTGGACCACAGCTGATTTTTAATATAAGGCCAACATCTGCTTAATTTATTTGTAAACTGGTGTATCGGTCTTATCCTATTGACATAGGCCTACAACATACAGCTGACAGTGTATGCCTGTGTGTTAACACTGATCACCTTGATCATCTCCTCATAGCTGAGGAAGAGAATGTTGAACTTGTCCTGGTTGGTGTTCCATCCACGGACGTGGTCAAACCAGCAACCTCCAAGCACTGGACAGAGATAAAGATAAGGAGCAGGGGAGGCATAATTCTGTTACATCACCACACCACAATCTTGGTAGGAAGATAACAGGTGATTGTAATAGATTAACAGTTGATTATAATCTAATGACAGCCCCAGACAATAAGACGTCTCTATTGTACAGCACCATATTGGTAGGAAATGCATGTGACATCATGGGAATACTATAAATAGAGGACTTTTAATTGATGCAATGACCCTCTAGCAACATATTGGAGGTGCTGAGCCCTTGGGCTACAGTGGATGTTGACATGACAGTTGGTTGCATTTCTTAACATAGGGGAAAGTTCTTTCACTCTCCTTTTCCATCCTCCAGTCTTTATATTATTGGATTATTGGATTAGTGGATAGACAAATGTACAAGTGATTGAACAAACATATTGAATAGAGACAAGCATTGAATAGATACATTTGCTTAATTTACCTTAGTGCACAATTCTACTTATTTAGTTAAGGTGCTTTGCTGTATTTATTTATAGAAATAAAATACTAATTTACATAGATAAATTACAAACTGCATCATGGAATGGGAGACGTGGCTTTATACTACAACTCGCCCAACTGATATTTCCATTAATGCCATTGTATATTCTTTTAATATACATAAGGCCTAATAATAAAAACTCATCCATTTAATCCCTGTATATATTTCAAGGCTTACCTGACTACTAACATATTCACATCTTATGTGTATATGTCTCTCTGTAATTGTTGTAAGCTTAGTGCTCAATATTTAGTATCTACTTTCATGTGTATAGGACACTTGCTGAATTACAAGCATGCCCTACAATATGGATAAAGGATGGTGGGAAGGGAAAACTTGACTTTGATCTAATATAAGGAATCTATAAGAATGACAGAGACTCTGTTATTTTTGATTAGATTTTCTCTCTACCTTTCATTCTCCTCTTACCTCTCCTTCAGTCTCTAAATTCATATGGAAGGGCAAGCAGCCTTGCATCAAACTCAGTAACATCATTAAGATATAGAAGCACACATAGTAAATTCTTTTAAACAATGTGAAGTATTATTTTCAAGTTTGTCCATCAATCAATGCAAAAAAACGATTTGACCCAATAATATCTTAATAAGTGTGTGGAAGGCAGTAGAAAAAATGTGCCATATTTCTCTGAAATGGAATCGGCATTCACCTATCTACAATAATGCAGAATTATTAACTGATGGCATTCCAATAAAAAAATTCCTACAGTGCAACAGTAAAGGGATCCATGTCCCGGCGACTTAAGATCGCCCAGTGAGATGATGCACTTCATCACATGGCCTCTAGAGGGCGTCTTTGACTGTGAGATGCAGTGTTTCCCATACAGAGGCACAAAATCAAAAGTTGGTCAGTGTTTGGATCTAAATCAATCTCTAATGCATCTGATGTTGCATCACGTCATGTCAGTAATTTGGAGATGTACAGACAGCAGACCAGCAGCATTGCACTTAATCTACAGAGTCTCCCGGTGTGAAAACAAACATGAAACTTAACATTCCACAGTTAGTAACAAGGATTTGCAGACAGTAACTCGTCTTCGCTGCCCTACAAACTTTAACAGTAGGTGACGTCATCTTGTGGTATTTAAGTAACGTTAGTAGAATTAGGTAATTTAACTGTGTTGCAGAGCTTCAGTGCAACACTTGAGTATTGAGACTAATTGCACTGGGAGTGGGAACTCAGATCTTTTCGTTGTCTCAATCCTCCAAGGTAGGAAAACATTACTTATATCCCTACAAAGCTGTGGCTCAATCCCTCTGCTACTTTATGTAGAGAGTCTAGAGAGGCATCGTGAGGCAAATTCAGGTCATGCACTCAGTCAGTAAGTCAGTCAGTCAGGTAACGCTTAGTAAGATGTCGCTTCGTGAGCTGGTCTCTAGAGGGCGTCTCTACTAAGAGATGGCCTCTCGCCTATGGGCTACTCACCCCATCCACTGAGGAACTTGTCCAGCGTCTCATCAAAGTTCTTGGGTTTCTTCAACTTCTTCATGAACTTGGCAAAGTGGAAATAGGACACCATTACATCTTTAGGATTCCTGGTCACATAGACAACCTTATAGGAGAGGAGATCATGTGTATAAATTTTCAGGTACATAATACACACATTTGTTTTCATCACATTCACATCTTCTTTCTAATTTCCTATACGTTGCATATACCTTGATATTTTTATAATTTTTAATTCTACATATTTTCCTGTGGTTCATATTATAATGTATTTTTCTTTTTCCCAGTATTTACTACTGCTGTTATTTTGTTCACCCTCATAACACTGTAATTAATATTCTTTCATACTTTTCATTCATATATTTTTACTTACAGTGATAATCTGTGACATTTCTGTATTTGACACGCTATCGTTGATCGATACAACCCTGGTGATTCAACCTATACTCAGTTAATGAAAGCTTTTTCATTTGCTGTTTTAAACACCCAAGGTGTTATTTCTAAAGAAAACACTGACAGGGTTATTGACCAGTGTTGGGCGGTAACACGTTACTCAGTAGTGTGTTACAGTAATGTGATGTAAACTTTTTTCAGTAACGAGTAGTGTAAGGGATTTCAATTTCAAATTCAGTAATTACATTACAGTTACTAATCCCAGTAACACTCTGTTACTGCATTACTTAAACCTTAACCCCCCTTCAACCTTTTCTTTTCTCTCCTGTGTAGCCCTCAATCACAGTTACAGTCTCGAAGGGCTTCACAGCACTTACATTATGAAACAATAAATGAAAACGCCACCCCCCCAACCTTAGACCCTCAAAGAGAACAAGGAAAAACTCCCATGAAAACCTCATTTGGGAAAACAATGGAAAAAACCTTAGAGAGGGATCCCCCTTCCATGATGGTCAGGCGTGCAATGGGTGCAGAGAATACACAGAATAAACAGAATCAGAAAACTGGGGTGAAAGTCCAGATCTGGCGGGTGGCGTCAATGCCAATTCGGTCAACATTGTGATTGTCACCATCAATACCATAATTTGCTATATTCTTATTTATAGTCTTTGCAATGCCCTATTATTATTTTCTGTTTCAAACAACCCAATTTCTCCATGAGAATAATTAAAATGTAATCTTATCTTGTCATACTACTTACTTTATGTCTGTTCCTGTATGCGATTGTGTGTGTGTGTGTATGTGTGGTAACTTATAGCATATAGACAGTATATATACAAACTGACTTTGGCCTTCTTTTTGAGGAGGCCCCTGGGCATGAGGTGCTGTGGTAGGTGGGAGCTAAAGAGGCGTGGTGAGCGGCGGGTGTTGTATTTGTCCCCCTTAGCAGGGTACTCCAGCCAGGGCATTCGCCTGTAGCTGGCCATGTCCTTCATCTCCGGGAAGTCCTCTTCATAGATGAGGATGATGATCCTCTGGGTCCACACCGTTCCTGGTTGGTTTCAGTTCAAGTTTAAATGAATACAGTTCATGTCACTTTTTAATATCAAGCACATCAGCAAAGATTTTTGTGGTTGTCTATCTACACTAGACATCAATAATAAATTGGCTATTGTAACAAAACAATCAGGCCTCTCACTCCCACTTTCAGTGCACCTTGTACATGTGTAATAATGTTAATATATGTAGTGTAGTTAAATTCCTGTGAATATGGGGACAATGACATCTTCTGGTTGTAAAATGTAACTGCATTGCTACTAATGCAAACATATTTGGTTCATCTACTTCATTCACTGTAGTTGGAAAAAAGTTCCACTTGGACTTAAAACTCCTCATCAACTGTTCTCTGCTCATCCCATGCAGCACAGCTTCAGCCACATGAATCTAATTATAACTCATATATCACATGTATCTGCTTTGATGTTAATCAAACAACACAGACCCCCGCTGAGGCACTGGAGTACTGAGCCCTATATTAAGACTTGGTTAGGAGTTCTGAGGACCCAGACCCACTTTGGCAGTTTTTATAAACATGGCAGTGAGGTTTCTTTTTTTAATTGTCACTAATTTAAAGTATTGCTTGCCTTGTTAATTAGACAGTTGTGGGTAAAATGTGGGATATCTTATTAATGGTCATGTATTGGGGAGTCACGTGACGTGGTTGACGAGAATGGCTGCGCGAGGAAGAGCTGTGCCCATCCCTGCACATAATTAGCTTTGAAGCCTGACAAAGAGTCCAACCTTTTTTGATTTATCTTGCAAAAAGTTGGCAGTATTGTGCAACAATACCAAACACTACTAGAAATTCCGCAAATCCCTCAAGAACTAGCTCCGGTGGAGTGAAGGCTACCGAAGTGGCTAACGCTAGCCAAGCTAACCTGAGGAAATGGCCGCCTCGTGACGCACCTGACACCGATGCACCTGTTGCTGGCTCCATCTCAGGTGAAGTGGCCAAAGAGTTTGCTAAACTCACTGCACTAATCTTGGAAAAGTCTGAGACCCACGACAAGAAGCTAGAGGCTATCTGGGTGACAAGAAGTGCTACAGATAGCAAACTGGCTGAAATTGCAAACCGCATTTCTCAAGCCGAGAGCCGTCTATGCTTCCTGGAGGAGGCTAACGAGAGGCAGCAGGCTAACCCCCCAGCCACAGCCACAGAAGCGGAAGCCCTTCGACAAAAGCTGGATGACATTGAGCGAACCGGGAGTGAAGGAATAATTTACGTTTTATCAGGTTTCCAGAGGGCAGCGAGGAAGGCCATGCCCTGTCATTCCTAGGTAAAATTTTACCGGAGATTCTGAACATCGACTTCCCAAGGGGACTGGAAATTGACAGAGCACACAGGGTTGGGGTATTGCGCAAAAGCCCAGATCCTGAACAACCCTCACCAGCGAGACCCATCATCGCCAGATTCCTGAGATTCCAGAGATTCCAGGAGCAGAACCTCATCGCAGAGGCTGCACGCAAGATGGGTAAAGTTACCTGGAAGGAGCACCGCATCATGGTCTTCGCCGATTACTCCAAGTTGGTTAATGAGAAGCGCATGAATTTCAACGAGCGCAAGAAGATGCTCCATGAAAAACGCACGAGATTCTCTCTCGACTATCAGTGCTCACCGTGAGATCAAGACAGGGTCCCCACCGATTTGATGACCATAAAAAGGCCCTGGCTTACATTCGCTCCCTGAAATGACTGAGATGTTCCTTTGATTTGGGTTAATGGCATTTTTGTGCCTTAGTATCACCGCCCTCAGAGAAATCATGGCGGTGAGGTCAGTAAAATCTTTATAGTGGGCGATGTAATAACGTTACTGATTTCCACTGTGTAATGTTAGACTTTGGAGGTGAAGTAGCCCAAGTTTTATTTATACAACGTTTGCCCATTATGTTGGTTCCTGCTTACGAGCGTCTTGGGTCAAACAGTTTGTTATTTAATGTTTGTTAAATGTTTAAATCATTGCCATAGTTCAAAATGTTTTGCTCTTTGTTATTATAACGTTAATGGTTACACTTGTGTCAGGCAGAGAGGAGGATGAGAGTCACGGACCAAACTGAGTTTAAGCGTCTGGCTTTGCAGACGCATTTTCGTAGCTTTTATTATATGTATGTTTAGATTTACTTTGTTTTTTGTCTCTTATTATTTGGTGATACAGCAAAACTTGGTTTGAAGCTTATGAGCTGGAACGTCAGAGGCCTCCATTACATAGTTAAGAAGAACAAAGTATTAACTTTCATTAAATCCAAGTTTGACATAGTGTTTATGCAGGAGACCCACCTACTAGCACAGTGGTTCTCAAATAGGGGTACGCGTACCCCTAGGGGTACGTTGGGGTATTGCAGGGGGTATGTGATAATTTTTTTTAAAACGTTTTTTATATATCAGTCGTGAATAATTCCTAAAAAAGTTCTACTATAATAAATTCAATTAAAGTCCGTGTACTAACGTACAAATTCAATAAACAGTATTTGATATTCCTTTCCCAACGAGCGCCATCTTGTCCAATCAGGTGTTAGTTCACTGCGAGCTGAGTTGAGCTGAGTCAGCAGCCAGTTTTGATTTCAAAAGCCAGACGGAAATCGAAAAATGGATAAGTGGGTGAAACGTAGTGGCAATGAGAAAGAAGCGGAATCTGTGAAAAAGAAAGCGAAAATGGAGCTATATTGGAGCATGAAGCCATCCCACCTCCAACGACATCTCAACACAAAACATCAGTGTCATGTCGGTAAGCCACCAGAGTTTTTTAAAAGAAAACTTTCTGACTTCAGATCATCCCAAGTAACAATGCGAAAAGCTTCTACTACCTCAGCCAAAGCACTCGGGGCTTCTTATGCCGTGTCCTTGCTAGTAGCTAAAGCAAAAAAGCCATTCACCATTGCTGAAGACTTGCTACTTCCAGCCGCTGTTGTATTGGCCGAGACTATGCTGGATAAAACCGCAGCAGACAAACTAAAAACTGTGCCTTTGTCAAATGACACGATTTCCCGCAGAATAGATACGATTACCACGGACATTGTTGATCAAGTTGTGGGGAAGCTTCGTGAATCATTTTCACTCCAGCTCGATGAATCGACAGATATCAGTGGACAGGCACAGCTTGTTGCTTTCGTGAGGTATATTGATACTGACAACGTTTGTGAACATGTACTTTTCTGCAAGAGTTTGGGGGGAAAAACGACTGGAGAGGACGTTTTTAATGTTGCCAATGCATTCTTTTCTGAAAACGGCCTGAACTGGAAATCCTGCACCAGTGTATGTACGGACGCAGCTGCGTCAATGACAGGACGTGTGAAAGGACTCATAGCGTGAATTCGAAAAGAGAACCCCGACGTGCAGTGGACTCACTGTATCATACATAGGGAAGCACTGGCGTCCAAGAAAATGAGTCCAGTGTTGCATGGCGTTCTGTGTGATGCTGTCAAAGTAATTTACTTTATTAAGTCTAGGCCACTTAATGCACGACTGTTTCACAGCCTTTGTGAAGACATGGGAGCTGAACACACACAGCTGTTATTACACACAGAAGTGCACTGGCTCTCTCGAGGGAGAATACTAAACAGGCTGTTTGAACTGCGATCTGAAATGCGCACCTTTCTCTCAGAGCACGGATCTCCCCATGCCACTTTGTTTGAGGACACAGACTGGCTTGCAAAGCTATCCTATCTTGCAGATATATTCGGCAAAGTGAGCGAACTCAATGTGTGTCTGCAGGGCAAGGACACCAACATTCTGAACCTGTATGACAAGGTGGGTGGTTTCCAGAAGAAAGCAGAGCTGTGGAAAAGGGCGTGTGCAGAGGGAAATTTCACCTGCTTTCCCCAGGTGGATGCTTTCCTCTCCAGTGAGGATGTGGAGAGAGCTCCAATGAAGGCAATAATAGAGGGACATTTGGCCAGTTTGATTGATGGTTTTAATTCTTACTTCCCTAACATGGAGGAGAAATCGGCACAGCTGGACTGGGTGAGAAACCCATTTCTCTTGTCTGAAACAAACAGAAGCAAGCTTCCTGTCAGTCATCAGGAAAAACTCCTGGATGTGTCATCTGACAGGGGCCTACAAATGAAGTTTGAAACATCCACTCTCACACAGTTTTGGGTTTCTGTGAAGAGGGAACACCCTGAGTTGGGAAAGAAAGCTTTGGAGCAGCTATTACCTTTTGGATCCACATATTTATGTGAGGCCTCCTTTTCTGCAATGACTGTGATAAAAACAAAGCAAAGAAACAGACTGTGCCTGGAAAAGAGCTTGATCACTGCAGTTGCCTCCCTGCCACCCAGAATGACAAAGATCCTCAGTGAAGCACAAGCCCATGTTTCTCACTGAATTGTAAGTGCCATCCTTCTATTTAATCTTGATGTTTATAATGCCAAATAACATGCACACTACTGTGCATACTGTAGTGTACATTATTTATGTTAATTTTTACTTTTTTGCTTCCAAAAATGTTTTGCGCTGGTCAGGGGGTACATGGCGGATTAGTCAAATAAGTTTGAGAACCACTGTACTAGCACAAGAATCCCAGAAGCTTTGTCATGATTGGGTAGGCTTTGTATATATATATATATATATGTATGTGTGTATATGTATATATATATATATATATATGTATGTGTATATATATATATATTTTTTTTTTTTTTCCTTAGTCTTTGTCTGTGGTCGTGTTTGTATTTATTATCATTTTCATTTTATTTTAATGTTCCATGTCAACTTGATATTGTCATTTGTGATTGAAATATTTGCATATGTTTTGTTTATCTTTAAAACAATAAAAAAACTATTGATCATAAAAAAAAAATAATGGTCATGTATTTGTATTTTGTAAATGACCCCAGGACATCAAAGCTCACTCATACAATGAAGTAGGTAGGTAATTCTTTACCAAAGTCTTCAGAGAAAATCGTTGACAATAGGAGGTCTGGTAACTTGTGAATCAATGATTTTGTCTTCCTATATTTAACATAGGTCCTTCACCATACTTTCCACTTTAACCCTTTATACTCTTGTAGAAATAGAAATGGTCTGTCAGAGCCTACACTGGTATTTTTGCTTACTGTGATGTCATTTTTTTGAGTATCTTCAAATGTTTAATATCCCTAAAATCTGCACAACCCAAGCTAAAAGGCTATGTAAATCAATAAACCATAATAACTGGAAAATGTTGGACATGTTTTTTGACCAACATTTGCCAAATACACGCACTAAACATATTTAGCCACAGAAATTGTAAATGTAAGGAACATGAACAAAATATTTCTCAACACTCCAAAATCTGTTTGAACTATGTACAGTACATCTTTTGGTTTTTGAGATATGCTCATCTTTGTGAGCATAGTGCAAAGGTGTTTTTGTTAGTTTTGGCCCTCCCACCCCGGTGAAGAGGGCAACCAATGTCTGGAAGACAAGAAACATGCTACAGGGGTTGCATGGGCTTGCAGTGAAGAGAGAAGTCTTAGCTTTCAGATGCAAAAAGAATTATGATGCTAGCTATTATGGTTTTGATTTTAGAGCCATCTAAACAGCATGATGCCTTTTTGACAAAAGCTGAGTTTAAAGGGTTAATAAAAACCTAAGAAAAACAGCCTTTTTTTTTGTGCCATTTTTAGGCTGGTGACCATGCATTTTTGCAGTTTTCTCATTGATCATTGAGTTCAAATGGGTTTGATAAGATAAAGACAATATAAGATAAGACTGCACTTTATTGATCACCTGGTGCAAATTCAGATGCCACAGCAGCAATTGACAGACCAGTGCCAATGAACTCAGGAAAAGGTAATAATAAAAAAGAGAGGTAATAACATAAAATAAATAAATACTGGAAAGGTACTGTACATAAATATAAAAACTATAACTGACAGCGCAAATAAATACAAATATTAAACGTAGATAGGATAAGTCCAGAGGTTAGTAAAATCCATGTGCAACATAGTTCAAGGGTCATAAAACTTGCTTTAGTAAGAAAGGGCCATGTAGACCTTAATTTCCAGTAAAAAGATGAAAATCAACAAAATGCAGTTTTTCTGTGACAGCTACACACAGTGTAACCCCATCTGTCAAATTATACTCACCTGATTTGGGGAAAGTAACAAGGAAGATGTCATCATCTCTGATTTCAAAGTGTTCCAAGTTGTCAATATATTCCTGTGTCAGTTCAGAATATTCATCCTGTAGGAAAACACAGCCTTTGTGTGCGAATAAATTGTCACTGTGAGGTTTATATTCTTGTTGAGCCATGACCTACAATACCACAATGAATAGAGAGGAGGACAGGTGAGAGCACAAGAAAAGAGTCAGTGTGGTCAAAACGTCAATAAGGCAGGGATGGGCTATTTATTTGCTGCTTCATAGGTCACTCCCACCGTCCAGTGCCATGTTTAGGTCTTACCATGTAACACAGAAACGTGCCTCTTTTATGCATTTTGACCACTTGTTTTCTGTGGACCAATTTTTTCTACAAGAAATGCACACCATGAAATAATGAGGTAATATTTCCTCATTTTATGGCCCAAGTCAAGATCTCTCTGATCATGCATTTTTCTCCATGATCACTGTATTTCTTTTTATTATGTTGTCATCAAATATGTTTGACATACAGTATGTTCCTCTGTGTCCCTGAAATCGCTTTCTACCTTGTTTGTTTGTAGTAGTTGGACTCTCATTTGGCAAATCAGCTTGCAAAATTTGTGCTTGAGCAGAAATTTGTAGAGGTTAACAATTAAAGTTTATAAATTCAGTGTTTGTAAATTCAAATCCTCCCTAGGTCAGAAATCATATTATAAATACGGTCTAATCTAATAGGGTCTAATGTAATAGGATCAAAATCTTCATTCAGTCCGATTGGTGCCATTTACATTGCATTACGTCATTTAGCAGACGCTTTTGTCCAAAGCGACTTACAATAAATGCATTTTGTAAACGGTAGAGAAACCAGCTGTGCAGCTCAGTCTTCATCAGCTAAGCCTTTTAATAGGAATATGTGGCATTTGTTTATTTTATTTTATTTTTAGTTTTTTTAAAGAAGGGCAAGAAGATAGGTTAGTTCAAAAGGGGTCCAGGTGTAACCTGAAGAGATGTGTCTTTAGTCTTCACCGAAAGATGGGCAGTGATTCGGCCGTTCTGACAGAAGGGGGGAACTCGATCCACCATTGTGGTGCCAGGGATGAGAAGAGTCGGGACCGAAATGAGCGACTTCTGAGCCCACGTAGCGATGGAGGGGCGAGGCGACCTGCAAGGGTGGAGGAGCAGAGGTTTAGAACCTGACCAGAGATTACAGATAGGGAGGGGCAGTCTGATGTACTGGGGTTAGGGTTAGCTACTTTCCCCAAAACAGGTGAGTACAATTTGACTAATGGGGTTACACTGTATGTGGCTGTCACAGAAAAACTGTAGGTATATACGTGTTCTGACTGGTCTAATGGCAGTAAAATCGGAGCACTCCACCTATTTTACTGCGATTATTCTTTTGGAAATCCAGGTATTCTGGCACTTGAGCGCGTAGCGAGGCACACATCACCAGATAGCTAAACACTCTTGACTGACTTGACTGAAGTAGCACTAGGTAGCTTCAATGATGAAGGAGCATAAAGCAAGTTATCAACGTGCACTTGTACGTCCGCTTAATGAAGATACAGCACTTCCATGTGGTCAAGTTGTTGTAGTGTGAAACTGTAAACAATACAAAAGTGACTATGAAATAATGTAAACGTATATTATGAAATACAATGAAATTATGAGCAAAAATAATTTCTAAAAATATAGATGAACTAATCTACTCACAAACAAAGCTTCTCCAAGGATCACAGAGGCAGATGGAGCAAGATTAAAAGAGGTCTTGAATCATGCTGTTCTCTAGCTTGTTTACAGGAACAAAAGGCTGCTCTGATTATGTGACTAACAATCAATGTGACTTTTAACAACCAATGAGAATGCAAACATCTAAAATAACAGGAATAGGCGACATTCACTTAATGGCCTATAGAAGGTGCTAGAAACACTTAAACAGAATGAATGCATGTAACATTACACTCCCCGCCTGGTATTGAACACAATACCACTATTAAAGACTAAACACCTGGGCCCAGTATTTCAAAACTTGTAATCTGGATCAGAATAATCCGGATAATGAAATCCTCCTTTTCTCAGTCATGGATCACGGTGATCCTGCTGACTTTATCTGAGTATTTCAAAACACAGGCAGGGTGGATCACTGTGATCCCTACCTGGCCGGATACGGATTTCCCAATCTCAAGTCTCCGCCTCCGGGATCTGAAACATGGCGGACTACTTCATGAAAGGAGTAGCACAGAGCCGACTTTCACGTCAAAAGTGTAAGTTAACCGTCGTCTATTGTGTAGCGGTTTTAATACCATACGAACGGCAACCAACACATCATGCAAGCCAACTATTTGAATTGTCACCTTATTAAAAGCAGGCCGTGGCGATCTCTAATTGAGACGCGGCCGTGCTAACGGGAGCTAACGCGGCTCCATTGACTTGTGTGTTAAGCAGCTAGCGGGCTATCATTAGCGTCACGTCATTTGTGGTTTTAGCTTTGCAAGTGACCAATAAACTTATCTATCTACCACATCAGGCACGGGGGCCAGAGCCAGAGCCAGAGCCAGCGCCAGAGCGACGGCGACGGAAGAGGCATGCCGGTGATGAGGAAGCCTATGAGAGGCTCCTCAAAATGGAGACAGAAAGGGCAATCAAACAGACTGAACTGGCCAAAGAGCAAATTAAGCTGACGCTGCTTCAGCAAAAAGAGACAGAATTGAAAATCAAGCTGTTAGAGAAACAGCTTGACATTTGAAATAGCATGGTCCTGTTTTAGTTAGTGGTCACATTATTTGACATGTCTTTGTTGGAATAAAACTTTGTTTGGACCCTGCATCCCTTTGTCTTTCTCTGTTTTGGTACATGCAAGTTACAATGTTTGGTGAACTAGAATTTGAGAAATAATTGTAATTTTATTTACAGCAGTTTTACAGTGTGGTCAAAATTTTTACTATGCTTTAAATTTTTTGATATTACTTAAATTACTTGTTAGAAGTACAACACTAACACTTAAGTGTAACGAACATCTTGAGTAACAATATCTAGGAGAAGTATGAGCTGAGAGTTTGTCAGTCCAAGTCAAATCCACCTCTGAGGTGGGATTCAAATGATCCTGAAATTTTGGTATCAAGTTGATCCAGATATCTGACTTAACTTTTGAAATACCCAAATCAGCCTTTTATCTGGATTCAAGGGAGGATTGGATTACCAGAGCTGAAACCCTGATCTTCAGGATCAGGATTCTCCTGATCTGTGTTGAAATACCCAGTTTTCAGATCAGATCTAGATTTAATCCAATCCGACCAGGATAATCCTGTCAGATCACGTTTGAAATACTGGGCCCTGTAGATTAAGTAAGAGTCTATGTAACCCTAAGGGGACATGAGCACCACCACCTCAGTGATGGGGCGGAGGAAGGTCCTAGAGGTCCCTCCTCTTGCGACCTTGAGCTCCAACTTCCTGACCTTACTGTCGCTTGCAGGGAAGGCTTTCGTGACCAAAGCCATGGGCCACTGGTTTCTCTTAACCTGGGTATCACGAAGAAGCACTAGGTCTCCTTCCTTGATGTTGGGATGGCTCTTCTGCCACTTGGAACGACTCTGGAGTGTAGAGAGATACTCGTGGCCAAGTGCTGGACTCTCTTCCATTGCTGGCGGTGTAGATCTGCATCAACGAAGCACCCTGGAGGAGGATGAGGACTGCAGACTTTCTGAGTAAGGATCATGGTTGGAGTAAGAAGGGATGGAGCATTAGCATCCGTTGAGATGGTTGTCAGAGGTCTGGCGTTGATTATGGTGGACACCTCTGCCATGAGAGTAGACAGAACCTTGTGGGTAAGATGAGAAGGTCTCCTCCTGGAGACTCCAATCATCCTCTCCCACACGCCACCCATGTGAGAGGAATGGGGTGGATTGAAGATCCATGTACAGCCTTCTTTGCTGAGGAACCTGGAGACGTTGGGCTCCTTGTCATCTTGTAGGAGTACTTTCAGCTCTTTGCAGGCTCCCTTGAAATTCGTGCCACAGTCGGAGCGGATCCAACTTCCTCAATGGACTGTTCTTCGGGATGTCCATCCCTTGCTTCAGACAAGACATCTCAGTCTGATATGCTTTGCTTTGGGCACATCCAATGATGACCTGCTTCGCTTTTGACAGATTGTCAGGTGTGTGGGCTTTCAAACATTGATGCCAGCCTTTACATTCTGTGTTCTGCTTTGTAGTCTTGGCTCTGGTGGTCTCAGTGATGTGGATCACAGTGGCTGTGGCTCTGATGAGAGACTGCCATGTTGAGAACCTTTCAAATCGCTCAGAGCCCAGGTTTGTGTTGGTACATGCCGTGAGGTGAGATCAAACTTCTACGTCAGACTCTGGGTCGACGAGGTTGTAAGATGTTTCCATAGGAGCGTCTTCTTTCATGGGTAGCAGCAGGAACTTGGGCCCGGTGAGCCAGCTGGTGTTTGAGAGCAGCACTGCAGGTACTGACCTGGTTGCTACATCTGCTGGATTCTGGCTGGTGGATATGTAGTGCCACTGTTCAGGGCTCGAGAACTTCCTGATGCATTCTACTCTGTTACTGACATACACATAGAACCTGCGGGTAACATTGTGAATGTAACCCAGCACGACCTTGCTATCGGTGTAAAACTTCATGTCGTCAAACTTGACATCCAATTCTCTGGATACCAGTTCTGCGATCTCAACTGCTAGGACTGCAGCTCCTAGCTCGAGCCGTGGGACTGTATGGACTGACAGAGGAGCCAACTTGGCCTTCCCCATGATGAATCCTACGTGGTCCACGCCGCTGTCATCTAACACCTTCAGGTAGGCCACTGCAGCGATGGCTTTCACAGAAGCATCTGAAAAGACGTGCAGCTCCACGTGCTGGGCGTTAGAGACAGATGTGCTCGTGTAGCAACGAGGGGTCTCAAAGTGTTCAAGGGCTTGTAGTGAATCTCTCCAAGCGATCCACTCTGCTTCCTTTTCAGATGGGAGGGGCTCATCCCAGTCAACGGTATCGTGGGTGAGTTCTCTCAGCAGGAACTTTCCTTGTATGGAGATCGGTGCCACTAGACCAAGGGGATCGAACAAACTATTCACAGTAGCAAGCACACCTCTGTGTGTGAAGGGCTTTTTGGTGCTGGCGACCCGGAAGGTGAACGTATCGTTGCTCAGGTCCCAGTTCAATCTTAGACTGCGCTGCACTGGAGGAGAGTCAATGTTTAGGTCAAGATCCTTCAAGTCCTTGGCGTACTCAGAAGATGGAAATGCTTGCATGACTGCTGGACAGTTGGATGCAATCTTGTGGAGGTGTAAGTTGGACATAACCAGCATACCTCGTGCTGGTTTGAGTAGGCCGACGGCTTCAGTTACAGAGGGCAGAGATTTGAGGCCATCGTCCACATAGAACTCTCTATGTATGAACTCCTTTGCTGCATGGCCGAACTCATCTTCTCCGTGTAGAGCAGCTCGTCTGAGGCCATAGGTTGCTACCGCTGGAGAGGGGCTGTTGCCAAATACGTGGACCCGCATCCGGTATTCGACAACCTCATCCATAGGGTCGTTGTTCTTGAACCATAAGAATCGGAGAAAGTTCCTGTGATCTTCCCTCACGATAAAGCTATGAAACATCTGTTCGATGTCTGCGGTGACAGCAATCTGTTCACGTCGAAAACGCATCAGAACTCCCAGCAAACTGTTGTTCAGGTCTGGTCCGGTCAGCAATACATCGTTGAGAGACACTCCAAGATGTTTGGCGCTGGAGTCAAACACGACTCGGATTTGACCTGGCTTGTGGGGGTGATACACTCCGAATGTAGGGAGATACCAGCACTCTTCTCCCTCTGCCAATGGTGGAGCCAGCTCTGCATGATCTTGGTCGAAGATCTGCTGCATGAAGGTGACGAAGTGTTGTTTCATCTCAGCCTTTCTTTCAAGAGTACGACAAAGAGAGTTAAAGCGACTCAGAGCTTGCTCTCTGTTGTTAGGTAGATGTGGTCTTGACGTGCGGAAGGGGAGTGGGGCTACCCAGCTGTTTCCTTCATCAATGAACATCTCCTTATCCATTAGCTCGATGAACTGCTTGTCCTCAATAGAGGGGGCAACCTTGTTGTCATCCTTTGTGCGTTGGAAGATCTTACCTTCCAAGGAGTCATCTTCAGAGCATGGAGCTGGAACACAAGCAAGCTGTGAGCTTTGCAGGTCATGGGGACTGCGAGACCTTTGACTGTTCACAGTGAGCTTCTCTTTCAGAGTGAGATGGTTCAGGCAGGGTGTGAAGTGAGAGTGACGCCCGTTCTCGAGAATATGAGTGCGGAACACACTTGCGTCTTTGGGTTTGTGAGCTGCGCCTAGACAGGCTTCCCGGATGATGACCCAGCCGAGATCCAAGCGTTGGGCATATGGCGCGTTATTAGGTCCGTTGCGCTGGTCTCTCACCTTGTGGACCTGTAGGACGTCACGCCCAAGGAGAAGTAGGATCTGAGCCTCTGGGTCGAGTGGAGGAATGTGCTTAGCAATGGAGTTGAGGTGAGTGTGATGCTTCGCCACCTCTGGAGTAGGTATCTTAGACCTGTCTTCAGGGATGTAGTTGCACTCTATGAGAGTTGGGAGATTTATGCTGAGACTTCCATCCAAAGGTTGCGTGATGAAGCTCGTGGCTTTCCTTCCAGACATCTCAGTGAGACCAGCACACGTCCGGAGTGTGTAGAGAGCATCTGTGCCTTTAAGGCCAAAGAGGTCGAAGAACTCCGATCTGGCAAGTGACCGGTTGCTCTGGTCGTCAAGAATAGCGTAGAGTCTCACTGACCTGTCCGGTTGTCCATTACGATGCACTGTGATGAGGCAGATTTTAGAGCAGGAGCGTGGGCTGTTGTTTTCTCCACAGACCTCCGTACACTTGGAGTTCACAGTAGGAGATGGCTCACCTTTCTCCTGTACCTGTATGTTTGAAAAGGGCCATTTGGTCAAGATCATAGAGAAGGCCTTTGTCCTGGACTATGGAGCACATTTCCTTGTATGCCTCCGACTCCTGTGTCACAGAGCTTGTCATTTTTGAGACCTGAAAGTAGAATGTGTATAACATTAACTCAATGGAATTAATTTCAACTGAATGGAAAATTGGCAAAAATAGAATTGGTAGTGATAGCAAGTAATAACTCAAAGTTATTAGAAGTGTGAGTAAAAGTGTGTCTACAGTACCTGCACCAACTCAAAGTGGACAATTTTGTGGAGTCATCCATAAACATGTGATTCTTCAAAATAATTATTGCTGGACAAAGACAATAACCTAAACAGTAAGGTGTCCACATATAGTATTATGGTTTCTATATGTTTACATTAGCCTGAATCACGTCCCGGCCACTTTTCCGATTTTGTGTGAGTGTAACAACATGGCCATTCAATCTGAATATCAGGCTATGCTTACCTCCCAGCGCCACACAGATGAACCTCAAATCCTTCAAGCTCTCTCAAGAGGATTTCCTGTTGTTGTTTGGCCCTGTGTGTTCCCCTGATATTGGGGCATGACGTTCAGTGCCCTTTGTCCACTGTGGCAATGCCATTGAATTCTTATTCAACATTTGCCTGAGCACAAATCTGACATGTCTTGAACAGCTGCATAAGGCGTGACTTGTCAACAATCCATTTCTTCTCTTTCCATTCATCAGCAGAATCAGTTGTACTCTCTCTATGGCTGCTTGATGAGGGAGGTGGCACATAGCTGACATCAGGGACATCATGATCCAGATCCATGGAATACTTGTGTTGAGTGAAGCAAGGTCAGGCGGACGGGTGGGAGGAGTTTTTTAGGTGTTAATGTCACAGCTCCAGTATCCTGTGGTTTGGCAAAGTCCTGTGGAGGGGGAACTGGACATGGGTTGGCCACTTTCTGCAATGGACAGACACCCAGCTAGCAGGGTACTATCGGACCACATCAAGTTGGGGCGCGGGACATCTGGCGAACTGTCGGACTCGGGTGACGTCATCACGGCCGAGCGTGGGCCGATAGGTGCGGCTGAGTACTGGATAACCGAACTCGGGCCGCATTGGGCATGAGGTATGTGGCCCACATATAGAAATAAAAGACTCGGGCCAATTGCGGTTGACAAGCGGCCTGAGATGTCAAACTTATGGAATTATTATTAAAGAAACAGAATCAGCACTGTAACTTGTTAAATACCATACAATTAGGTACTACTCTAATATTTTAGCCAATTGAGATGCTGTTTAATGGAGTAATGTTATAGCCTTAGTTTCTAACTTCTAATCATTGGTTTTAACATTATTTTTATCCCTGGTAATTATTTTATTTCATTTACTTTTTGATTTTTAACATTTTATTGTTGTAATTTTTAGTCTTGCAAAATTGTATTTATTGTTGTTGTTGTTTTTTAATTTTGCTAAGCACTTTGGGCTGCATGTTTGTATGAAAGGTGCTATATAAATAAAGTTGAGCTGAGTTGAGTTGTTGTAAAGAATCGCGATTCCTTGTTCTGCAGAACAGATTTGCGCTCTCTGCCTTTCTTTTCCGGTTAATTTGACCGCACAGAGACAACACCAGCTTGACGGCGGGGAGACACATCAGCTTCTGTAAGTAACATATTTCAATTTAACGTTGTCTGTATACACAAGTATTTTGGTGTCGCCCCAAAGGTAGTAAATGATTTAACATTATGTGCTACGTTTTTCTATTGAGTTTTCTATCAAATGCTCTGTCAAATGTTGATTAACTTTAGCTAGTTACTTTTTCTGACATGGCTAACGTTATTTAAGCCTACGTAAATTTCTCTGCCATGAGTATTATAATTTTCTCTTTTTGTGTGTGGTAATTGTAACGTTGGGCTGGCAACTTGAAGAAGTATTTCAGTTAGTGGACATTTCGGTAGCTTTTGTGAAACCTTGTCTGGGGCTCCATTTTCTCTACCGTTAAGTTAACTTTGTGCTTGGCGGCATTTTACTCGCCACGAGCGGGCATAATGGCTGCCAATGCGAATTCGTTTGGCATTACATTTCCAACTGTAAATCAGATATGTTTAATATTATCAGGAGCATAGACGCCGCATTGGACGCTGGATCGTAACGTTACACATAAGTATTTTGTTATCGCCCCAAAGGTAGTAAATGACATTAACGTTATGTGCTACATTTTTCTGATGAGTTTTCTATCAAATGCTCTGTCAAACATAACGTTAGCTTGATTAACCTACTTTTTCTGACATGGCTAACATGGCTAACGTTAGCTAACGTTGGGTTGGCAACTTGAAGAAGTATTTCAGTTAGTGGACATTTCGGTAGCTTTTGTGAAACCTTGTCTGGGGCTCCATTTTCTCTAATGTTGAGTTAAGTAAGTGCTTGGCGGCATTTTACTCGCCACGAGCAGGCATAATGGCTGCCAATGCAAATTCGTTGGGCATTACATTTCCAACTGTAAATCAAATATGTTTGATATTATCAGAAGCATAGACATAGACGTCGCATTGGCCGCTGGATCGTATGTCAACGCCCAAGCGGGCATTTATTAAAGGCATAAAGGGACACTCTGGATATTATGGATGTGATAAATGTGTTACTCGTGGCAGATGAATCAATCAAACACTTGCTTTCCCTGAATTAGATGCCCAGAAGAGGACTGATGAAAGTTTCAGATTGTATACTGATGATGGCCACCATACAACAACATCCCCTCTGACAAACACATACATTGGCATGGTATCAAAATTGCCACATTTTTATATGCATTTATCATGTTTAGGAGTGATGCGAAAATTAGTGGTGCTGTGGTCAAGTGGAACTCTTAAAACTAGATTACAATCAAGGGACCTAAACAAAGTGTCAGAAAATCTTAAACAGCTGAAGGACTATATTCCCTCTGAATTTGCACGGAAACCAAGAGGGCTGGATGAGAGCAGTAGGTGGAAAGCGACAGAGTGGCGCAAATTCATGCTGTATTCAGGACCAGTTGTGCTGCGAAATGTGCTTTCGTCAGCCCTTTTCCAAAATTTCTGTTTGTTTTCCACTGCCATGTTTATCTTGGCCAATCCATCTTTGTGTATGGACTTGAACGACTTTGCAAAATCTTTGCTTGTTACCTTTTGTTTCACATTTTGGTGAGGCCTATGGAATGCAGTACATGTCATACAATATTCACGATCTTGTGCACCTTGCAGACGATGTCAAAGAACATGGGCATTTATTTTATTTTTTTTTCAAAACTCTTTTTATTGGTGTTTGTCCACATTGTAAACAGTAGATCCTCAAATCGTTTCAACATGTTTTTGTAACATACATACATACAAAAAAACAAAAAACAAAAAAAACATAACGGCATATAAACATTATGTATATGGCAAAAATAGTAGGTGCAAACAGGACAGAAGAAATATATGCATACCAAAACATGTTTATAATAAAGTACAATACCCCCCCCCCCCCCCCCGCAAAAACTAACAACAAACAAAAAACACAGTCTTCATGATGAATTACAAAGTAATTACTGTTAGTGCTACAGATCAGTATCGAGTAAGGAGTAAGATAATAAAGGAAAAATAATAAAAATAACCAACAGCCAGCTTCACTAAGGTACACTCTGGAACTGCAATGACTCTATATGGTCAAAGAGAGGTTGCCATATTTTGAAAAATTTATCGGTAGATCCACGCAGTGTGTACTTAATCTTTTCTAATTTACTAAAATGAAGAACATCCCTGATCCAAGCCTCATGTGATGGAGGAGAGGATGACTTCCAACGAAGTAATATCAGTCGTCTAGCCAATAGTGTCAAGAAGGCCACAAGGTCTGCTTTAAGTCCTGGCAGGACCACTGTATCCGGTATTACCCCAAAGAGTGCTGTTGACGCAACTGGATCAAAGGGCACCTGAAGTGCCCCTGATAACGTCTCAAAAATATTGTACCAATAGTTATGAATAGATGGGCAAGACCAAAACATACCCAGCCAACATTTGTATGTGGGGCCCATGTGGGTAGTAAATGGGCTGAAAAATGGGTCCTATATGGGATTGTCCATGGGTTCCATAATGACCCCATGCCAATTGCCCATGTGGGTTTCATGCAGGATTACACTGGGTGTTAGGTGGGGCCCAGCTGGGCAACATACGCAAGACCCATCTGGGTCCCATCTTCAAGCTTTATGTGGGTGCTACACGGGAACTACATGGGCGGAAATCTGGGTTGCAAGTGGGTTTGTCCACGGGTTCCATGTTGGCCCCATGCCAATTGCCCATGTGGGTTTCATGCAGGATTACACTGGGTGTTAGGTGGGGCCCAGCTGGGCAACATGCGCAAGACCCATCTGGGTCCCATCTTCAAGCTTTATGTGGGTGCTACACGGGAACTACATGAGCTGAAATCTGGGTTGCAAGTGGGTTTGTCCACGGGTTCCATGCTGGCCCCATGCAGATTGCACACACATGGGTTTCACACTGGACCTAGATGTACACATTTACAGTGAGGGTATAATTAAAACCCCAACTTCTGCTACATCTAGTATTGTAAATACTAATGCAAAATATATATGGCACAATAGGTCAAAAATAAATGTACAGGAAAAGAATGTTGGTGTCTATTCCAGGGGGCTAGTGTGGCTGCAGGTTTTCATTCCAACCGAGCAGGAGCAAACCAGACTCGACTATCAACTGATTTCAGTCTTCACACAGTTGATTAGTCGTATCAGGTGTGCTCTTGCTTGGTTGAATGAAAACCTGCAGCCACACTGGCCCCCTGGAACAGACTAACATTTTTTTCTTGTGAATTTATTATACACACCGGCCCTTTGTGGGCTGTATTGCCCACCCCTGGGCTATGCAACATACCCCATTAACCAGAATAAAAGACTTTGAACAATTTTCAAAAAAAGATGATAAATGCCTCCCTCACTCAGACATACTGCTATGTTAACATGACACGCAGCATTTTTTACACATGGTTACACTTAAAAATGTTGTCCTATAATCCATCATCAGGCAAATCTGAGTAGCAACACCACACAAATAAGTTAGCTAAATATTACCATGGCAGAAAGCATTAGAGCACACGGTGAGACTGAAATCCTTTCAAATTCCACTTTTATTTAACTACCCATCATATTATGTCATGTTTATGTCACAACAGCAGTTGGTAGTCCTTTGCATAAGCATTTACAACCATGCAGCATTAACACTGTGAACTCATGCTGCATTTTTTTTTCCAGGGAAATCGTTGATGTTGTATACACCATGTAAAGTAAAAGAAAAATATATATGGTAGATGATTTTGCACATTTCGGCCAGAGAGAGAGAGCGAGAGCGAGAGAGAGAGCGAGAGAGAGAGAGAAAGAGAGAGAGAGAGAGAGAGAGCGCTCTGCAGACACGCCAGACCTTTGGTGTATTCTAGACGCCGTGTCCTCCTCTGTCTCTTGCCCCAGTGAACCATTTTGACAGCGCCCTCTCAGCTTCTTGCTGGTTGACTTTTGACGTCAGTGCGTTCTTCTTAAGAGCCTCTGTAAAACAAATTTGGGTTTAAGAATATATAAGCTAACATTACAAATAGCACCTTTGTGCTTGGTACAATCAAGGCAATAATAAAAAAAGTTTGAAAAGAATGGGACAGTTGAAAATTTGTCAGGAAGAAGATGTATGAGCATACAGCCCCCACCTACAGTAAGGAAAACGATAATATAAAAACAAAGCTTAACTGTTACTGTGTTTCTGTAGTGATGACAAAACGTAAAAAAAAACATACATATTAGGAGTTTGAATTAAAATAAAGCTCCTGCGCTCTCTGGGGAAACTGTTACGCCAAACTCCCGTTAAGAAATATGACACCAATTCCTTACCTGTCCGCAAAAATGTGGGGACATTTATGGTCGTTTTACAGAGCCAAAAACTTCCGGTAATATTAAACATGTTTGATTTTATCGGAAGTCAAGAAGACAAAAAGACTGACTTAAGAAAGCTCGGACTGAAATGCACATAAAAAGAAAAGAAAAATAAACGGGCGCGGCTAAAAAGAAAAAAAGCGGCATCATGGCGGCTGCTGAACTTCACTGTAAAAAGCTTACATTATTGGGAGAACAACAAAAAATAAAGAAATATTCAAGATCCACAAACGTTTTATGTTTAAACTTTAACTGCCTTTGATTTCGGGAGGGGCTTTATGAAGACCAGTGTAATAGTATGTCAACTAACTTAGGTTGATTTGTACTAGCTAGCTAAACACTAGAACAATACGTTAGCTAACATTAGCTGAGTTCAAATTAACGTTAGCAAATTGGCTACCGTAATTCCACAGTGTCTTAGCTTCTTTATCAAAAAAACAATACTTCGGTATTGCGTAGGACGGTTTATTAAAAGACATTTACATGATGTTTAATCAAATTGGCAGATACTCACCGCTAGAAGCTTGCTTGCTGCTCGCTGTCGGTGAAGAAAATGAAGAAAAAGACCAAGTGGTCATGTGCTAAACTCACACACACATACAATAACCCACAGCATCAATCAGTTCTCTCTCTCTCTCTCTCTCTCTCTCTCTAACACACACAGCGTCACCATGCAAAATAGAAAAATAGGATCATCTATGAAAATTTGCACTTTACTTGTTCCTGACATGCGTTTTGTTGCCAAATTGCCATATGATTTCACCATTACGCAGTGCCAAATGCCAAAAACTACGTGTCCCTCTCACCATTACGCAGTGCCAAATGCGCAACATGCATGTCCCGTTAACCATCATCACACATTGCCTTATTGCTAAATACGCAACCTACAACCAAGAAAAATAACACAGTAAGCACAGCCCAGCAAAAAGTCATGAAAATAAACTGCAAAGGCCTTCACCCGACGCACAACATAGGCCTATCCGACGCACACACACATCGCCCCTTGATTGGTCAATAGCTTACATACATATTTTATGTACCCTATAGAAACATAGCGCGGTTATTTCAGAACCGACAGACAGTTACCGACAGTTGGCGCATTATATCTTCCTGATCCAGGTATCGTAAATGTGCCTTTTGTTTTTGGAAAGAGTGAACGTAACCACGCACTCAACATTTCACATAAATTCGATGTGAATAAAAAACGCATAGACAAGTTCTGTATTCTTGTTTTCTGACTCGGGGGAGACAGTGTGAGACCGCAGTGAAGAGGAGGCTGTAGAGGACGCTGCGCCTGGCACCGGCGTCTCCAATGCGCCCCGTGCGTCATAACGCATCAGTATTTATTACCTTGAGACATCCAGTCCAAATGCCTAACACCTTGAATTTGTCGGATTTAATTGTGACAAACTGGGTCTAAAAGACTGTAATGCACTTAGGCTACTTGAGACTAATTCACACCATGTCAGCCTGACATTCCACGGCTACAATAATAATAATAATGGAATAGAAATAATGAACAGAAAATTGACAGGGAAAAAGGTTTACAATTCGATCTTCTCAAAGTGTTTTAAAAAATGATCATTAAATTTAAAGTTCCTTGTTTGTCTGTTTCCTTTTTATGTTATGTTTATTAATAATTGACTTGAAAATAAAATGACGGTTATTTTTATTTTAAATAGATTTTCTTATTCTTATTAATATTACTTTTTTATTATTATTAAATATTAATTAATTTATATGAATTCTTCTATATTAAATCTTTTAAGGAGGAAGGAAATACAATTACTGTAAAAGTACAATTTAAAAGGTCTATAATTATTCCAGTGGCATAACATTCTGCTGTTGTAGTCGATCATCCTCAACATTTGATGCGTTTTGTGTTCCGAGATGCTTTTGTGCACGCCACTGTGTGGCTATTTGGGTTGCTGTCACCTTCCTGTTAGCTTGAACCAGCCTGGCCACTCTCCTCTTACCTCTCGTGCTTCTGCCCCACAGAACTGCTGCTTACTGGATGTGAAAATGGCAGGAGAGCAGCCGTTTCCAAAATACTCAAACCACCCCCTCTGACACCAGCAGATCATATTTCTTCCCAATTCTGATGTTTGATCTGAACGTTATGAGGCTCTAGACCGGTGTCTGCATATTGACTTGCTGCCACATGCTTGATGAGATATTTGCATTAGTGTTCAGGTGCACAAGTGTTCCTAATAAAGTAGCCACTGGGTGTAAGTAGGCTACACTCCACCCTGTCCACTCTGCCACTGAATGATTTCTTCCACCATCTTAAAGCCATTATAATCCCAGTCATCTCTATGGAATAGCCTACTGATTCTGTAACCCATTCTTCCTATTCCAAAGTGACAATTTTCAGGATATTTTGAACCATTTGTATACATTTTAATATAACTATAATGATAAATGTTTTGCTGTAACTCACAAAGCTTTATTGATCATTAAACTCTTTCCTATCACTATGTTTACATGGGGGGCTGGAAGTATCCAGGGGGAAATATTCCTCATAGCTATTGCAGGACTATACTCCAAGCCTGAACTGATCTGATGATCTGTCTATGTTCCACCCAAACCCTTTTGCCTTCATGGAGTAGTCCCAACACTCATGTAACTGACTTTGTTGGATGGCTATCCCACACTCCCTTGTAATCTGACCCAAGCTGACACCTATGTTTGGCTTGTGTTTGCCCATGTCTTACCTATATGGCTTGGCCAAGTGGGCCCCATATGTATTTCCCCATTCTGAAGCCATATACTGATTACCTAATTGTGTACTACCTAGGACCCATGTAGTCAGCCTATATGGGATTTATTGTGTTTGCCCTTGTCTAACCCATTTGGGATACCCAAATGGGCCCCATTTGTGTTGCCCATTCTGAGTTCCCTCATTTCCCATTAGGTCACTCATTTCCCATTAGTGACCCAACTAGGACCCATATAGGCACCCACCTATGTTTCGCTTGTGTTTGCCCATGTCTTACCCACATGGGTCACCCAAATAGGCCCCATATGCATTTACCATTCTGAAACCGCCTGCCTGGGTCCACACAAAAGCTACAGCCGGGTTTGACCTGTGTTTGCCCATATGTAACCAATACAGTTGACCCACATGGGGTCCCGACCCACTGCCCACCCTGATCCCACATATCCTCTTACCCATTACTGACCAACCTTGGACCCATACAGACAGACACCTATG